>NC_133617.1:594513868-594822618 GCF_048593235.1 Sminthopsis crassicaudata
TATAATGTTATCAAGACTTTGATAAATATCACCATCAACAAAGAATCGTTTGTTTGGACTGTAGGCAAACTACCAGTACCACAGAGATATTAACATACATATACAGGGTGGGTCACAGATTATCTCTGTAGTGGCATCTGTCACTACAGAGTTTAGTAAGATTTTGTTTTACACATGGGAAACAACTTATCCAATTAGATCCTTCAAAACTATATTTATATGAGCAGAGTTCAAAAGCTTTCTTAAAATCCAAAACCATCACAAGGAGACATGTATAAAAGCTTTCAAATATTGGTCCAACTACAGGAAAGTGCCAGTAAACAATTTCTTCTACTACAAAAAAGTTGTCTAATTTTTTTAGTTGATGATACCTTTGATTCATGGAGAATTGAAACAACTGCTTATCTTCTCAGTTGTCTTTTTACCAATCATCTTGTTATCTTTTAGGAATTCATTTTGTCATATGACAACATTTTATCCTGTCAAACTTGATATTAAGTCCCATTAACACTTTTTACCATAGTACACTTATTAAGAATTGAGATGGTAGATTCTAAAGTGGTTGACTCACTAGAACATTAGAAAAATTCCAGAGGATCCATTTTATTTTGTCTGGTTTTTTACCCTTCCTTCTAGTTCACATATATAAACAAATCTTTTACTATATCAGGTTTTGCTAGATCTCACTCCAAAATTATGTCCACTTAAGTCTCTTTTTTTATTTTTTCAAGCACCTATTATTTTCTACTACAATATACTGCATAAGCAATTGTATTCTACAAAAAAAGCTTCTCAAACTGTGACCCCATATAAAGACATAAAATTGAATGTGGGGGTCGTGAAAAATTTTGCAACAGCAAAAAATATCAAATATTCCACAAAGATTTGATTCTTTATGAAAAAATAAACAAGCATACCCATCTGATTAATATGAAAATTTACTTTCATCTTTAATAAGGAATAAAATCATATGTATACCAAAGAATTATTTTAAAATAAATTTCTTTATGACTTTTTATTAGTAAATATTTGATTTCTAAATCTATCTTATATATATAACCAGAGATTACATACAAATATAAAGGATTCAATGAAATCACAAATTCATTTGAGCAATGAGTATTAATGATAATAACAATAACTGATCTTTACATGGTAATTTTAAAGTTTAGAAAGTTCTTTACATACATATTTTACAGATAAGGAAACAGACTCAGGCTGATTACCTTGCTAGTATCAGAAGAAAGTTTCAGACTACAAGCTGTTTCTAATTCCAAATCCAATCCTTTTTCACTCCCCACACTATTCTAATCAAGTAAAAGATCTACAGATTAGACAAAGGCAGCAAATTTGTAAAATAACAAATGATTAACCATTTACTTTCTATGTGTTAAGAGACAATCAATTTCACTTCTTTTTTGTGATGTTGTTTGATTCCTGTCAAAGCCAATATCTTTTAACTCACTTTTGAATGAATATTGGAAAAAAATAGCAAGTCAGTATATAAAGCTTTTGACCCTTTCATTTTTTATTATTCTAACCCACATTTTCCGAAAAAATTTTCAACATCTCCTCATATTTCAATTTTTAAAATGATTTCAGAAGTTATTAAAATACAACTTGGAAGATATCAAGTTCTTCATGGAAATTCTTCACTTTATTCACAATAAATGTTGGTGCACATTCTGAAATTATGCATATGATGGTCTTCTTTAAACAAGGAAAGAAAATATGACTAAGCATAAAATGAAATAATGTTTCTCACTTCCTTTATTCTCATTAGAAAAATCAACTTTGTCAACTCTTTTATTGATCTCTCTAAAGAAATTGTGGAAGTCTTCCTTTTCAATTGAGACATATTTAATTGTGATTTCACATATATCAAACATATTAATATGCAGGTGATTAAGTTATCCTAGTTACATGGTACCTCATTAGTCATTGGACAAATACCGTACAATGGGAGTACCAACAACTGATATTTTCTTGGTGATTATGAGCAATCTTGATACATTTCAACCATTCAATAAGCATTATTCTGTCTTTGTCTTGTCGACAGATTACCATTTGTAGAGAGGCAAAATACACTAGAATTGACCTCTAGTCCTGGGTCCAAGTCCTGCCTCTGACATACACAGGATGTATGGTCATGAAAAAGTCATTTAACTCTCAATGCTCTAAGGATCTCTCTAGAACGTCTTGGAATTGAAGAGAAGGTAGCAATTTTTGCTGGTAAGAATAATTTCCTATACTAATGAAATCATTAGTCCAATACCTACTCCCCCTCCTTACCTATCGTACATAATGGTAAAAACTTTAGTTAAATATTATTTAAGTTTCCAAAAATGAATTGTTTACAGTTTAGCTAGTTTGATCTGTCTTCTACTAAAAGATTGACACAAATTGATAAAGAAGAAAGTTAAGGAAAACTAAGAACATAATATGCATAATGAATACAAAATGTGAATGATAACATTTAGCCCTCAAAACTCCAGAGGAAGGCCTCTACCAGATTCAAATGTAATTGGGAAATATCTGGCAACAATTAAAACAAACAAACAAAAAAAAACAAAAAACATAAAATAATATTAACATAGTTTTCTAAGTCAATGAAAGGCCCTTAAGGATTCTTATGTACAACTGAATGGCTTCCTGTTTCTAATTAAATTTGACAACATTGTCCTAGGCAATTGTGCTTTGGCTTTTCATCTTGATCCTTATACCTACTATTAAAAAGCTTCTGTTTTAAGATAACTCTGAGAAGTCAAAATTAACTTAAAGAAAGTCTTACCTCTCCATCTATAATCCCCCTGAACACACATGGTAAAATAGGCTGAAACATTTGAGGTCCTAAAGTTGGATTCACTTTAAGAACATTTTCCACTACCTGAAAAATAAGAATGTAAATTGAAGAGTCAATGAAAAAATTCAATGTCTCATGTAAAAGTTTAGTACATCATATAATAAATAAAATAATATTAAAAAATAAGCATCATTTCTATTGCACTAATTAAATGTCTAAATAAGTACAATAAAATGTCACAAACTGTGTGAGCAGAAGTTTCTATAAACCTGGTATTTATACTAGATCTATCATTTAAAATAATCAGAAATATAATGATACTATTTAAACTTATTAAAATCTCAAGTTGTCAATATAGAACTCAATATAACAGAAAATTTATGCCTTTCTAAGCATTTCAAACCATCAACTAAATTATGTCTACCTAAATGATAAATACTAAATTCCAAGTGCCTTAGAATATATTCCCTTCTAATAAAGAATTTTGTTCATCTACACCTAGAAACGATGTTACATCACTTTTTGAAAATGGAAGCATAATCCCAACAAATGGCATGAGTGCGGGATGAAGTAGTGAGTAAAATAAATATGAAAAGGGCCAAGCGAGTTCAAGCTTACATCTGGAACTGACTTACAGCTTCCCTTTTATACCCCACCAAAATCATATTTTTCTTTGTTACACATTATACAAATACCAGAAAACATAAAAAGTATAACTAAGGTTATGACGTTTCCTTATTCTATTAATCAATACCCATCCTGGTTTTTATTTCGTTTTTAAAGTATCTTGAATTGGTCAAGTCAACTGTCAATAAATAATCCAAAGGAGTTCAGATATTAGTTATCAATTAAGGAACTGGTCTTGCCAAGTCTCCTAAAGTCCTCCAAGAGGCTTTCCAAAAGACTTACAGCTGTTCCCCACAGCAGAATGTAACTTATTAATGAAATAAGCATCTATTTACTTGAACTATAGTTACTTTAACAGGAAAAATATCTAATAAAAACATTTCAAATGAAAGCAATAGCTGACTTTAATTTTTTCAATATTTCGTTTCAATACTAGTTTCCAATTAGTATGATTAATGATTTCTATGAAGTAGTTGCATGTATTCAAATTCACACTATTAGAAGTTATATTAATGTAAAATATGGTGACTAATTGAAGTACAATAAAAATATATAATGCAAATAAATTTCAATGAACAAATTTATAGAATAAAAAAATTATTAATTGCTACTAATCTTTTTTTTTATACTGCCTAAACACTAAAACTATTGGTTATCATAATATGCTTCTTCTCTTTTTACTGGTCAAAAAAGATGTCTCTAGTTAATGGAAGACTATGATTTGTGATGTAGCCCATAATCAAGATCTAAAAAATACTTCAAAAGCAATGAACCATCTTTACCCCGTACAATGGAAAAATATTATGGGGATAAGAAGGAAGTAGATAAGTAAAATCCTTTTCAACTCTTAAGATTCTATGAAAAATCATATATAAAAATGCAAATTTATGAAATGATAAATTTGGCATAGATTATTCACTTGCAAAAGGGATTAAGTACCATTGGGTCAGCATAAATATCAAATTTCATTAGTGAATTAAAAACAAAATACTTCAATTTAAAATATTTGGTTTCTATGAAAGCTTCGAAAACAAACCTAGAACATAAAGAAAAACAATCTGAATGTAGACTCAAACATACAAAAAATGTAATGTTTGAAGTGAAGTCAAAAAAAAAAAACAACTTACTAATTATATGATTGCTAAAGAAATTAGGTGAAAAAAGTTAATTTTAAGTGCTATTAATTATTATATTGCCATAGCAAACCTAGCTAGTGTTTACCTTAACATAAACATTAAACAGAGATATTATCAGGGACTCAAGGGGAGAAAAGGGAGAAGAAATTATCAAGAAACATCAAATAAGAACCAGATCTAGAAATAACTCATTCAATAATACATCAATTTTCCAAAAGAATAAAAGTATTTCATTTTATCTTAAATATGAATGAATTTTTCAAATTAATAAAGCTCCTTTTATGCTATTTAATTCAATCCAATAACAAACATATATTTAGCCCTATTATGTCAGTCACACCTTTACAAAGTGAATCCCAATACAAATATGAGAAACCATTTCTTAAAGAAGTCCCTATTCTTAAAGAAGGATGAAGATTTATACAAATAATGTTAGTACATATTCAAATATGTTTCCAACAATTACCTTCAGATATCTTTACAAAGCTTTCACAACTTCATTAAATAGAAATGAAAACACAAAAATTCCAAACATATCAACACTCTGAGATTATATGATTTCTTATGTATATGTTTCACTGTTTCTTTCAAAAATGCTTTTCACCTTCCCTGAGTTAGCTATCTATTTTACATAGCATAAATATTTAGGATGAGGGTAGGAGTGGAGAATTTCATTACTGTGAGGAATTCCCAGAATGAAAACTATCATTTACTCAACAATGAAGTATTCATTTAAAACAGGATAGTTTTTTTTTTTTAATGAGCTTAAGTGTATTAAAAAAAAAATAAAAAACTAATTTTATATATTACATTTATTTCCTCAAATTCTAAAAAAAGACTTTCCCTTCCCTCAAGAATTATGTTTTATTTTCCCTCAAGGACATGTTTTTAAAAAGGCAAGGTTTGGGTAAAAGAATATTCCATTTCATTTTTTTTTTGTTTTTAAAGGATACTGCTCTATAATAATGTCTGTTGATATACATAAGAAAATATATTTTTTTAAATCATGCACTGAGTATCTACTGCATCTGTTCCTGAAAGAGATTATAAAAAAGGGAAATGGACTCATATGCAAAAATGTAGCAGTCCTTTTTGTAGTGGCAAGGAACTGGAAACTGAGTGGATGCCCATCAGTTGGGAATGACTGGACAAGTTCTGGTATATGAATATTATGGAGTAGTATTGTTCTATAAGAAACAATCAGTAGGTTAACTTCAGAAAAGCCTGCAGGAACTGATGCTAATAAGTATAGTGAGCAGAAGAGAACATTATACATAGCAACAACAAGATTATTGATGATCAACTCTGATGGACTTGGCTCTTTTCGACAATGAGTTAATTTGGGCCAATTGCAACAGACTTGAAATAGAAAGAACCACCCACATCCACAGAGAAAATTATAGAGACTGAATGTGGATGGAGGCCTAGTATTTTAACTTTTATTATTGTTTGTTTGCTTGCTTGCTTGAATTATTTTTCTTTCACCTTTGGATCTGATTTTCCTTCTGAAGCATTAGAAATATGAAAATATGTTTAGAAGATTGGCATATGTTTAACTTAGATTGCTGTCTATGGGGGGAAGGGTTGGGGAAGAAAAAGAAAAATTTTGGGACACAGGGTTTTGAAAAGGTAAATGATGAAAACTATATTTGCATGTATTTGGAAAAATAAAAAGCTATTTTAAAAATATAATAAATAATGCACTATTTTAAAAAACATTTTATTCATAATAATATCCATGTTATATCATGTAATAATTGAATGTATTTTGAGTATAACATATGGATGGAACTGCCATCAGAATTTAAGCTTCTTTCAAGTAGAAATATTATTTCACTACTTTTATTTGTCTTCCCAGCACCTACAGAGCAGTAAGCACTTACAGATATGTGATTGAATTACAAATGTGTGATTAGAATATTGATAATAAGAACATATAGGCACATCAGTCAATTAAATCATCAAACATTTTACTAAGGGCTTATTCTGTCTCAGACATTTTACAAGACAGAGGATAAAAAGTTAGAAATTAAATAGTTCTTGTCCTCAAGAGTTTATATTCTGTTGGCAAATAACACATGTTGTGCTTCAGTAGATGCAAAATGTACACAAAGTAAATATAAAAGTAGAATAAATACAAAGTAATTTGGGGGAAGGTATTAGTGGCTTCAGAAAAGGAGGCATTCCATGCAGAAGGCAGCTGTTATGTTAAGTTTTGATGAAAGGTGCAGTGAGAGCATAGGCATGGGGGCTATTTGAGCAGAATGGGAAATACGAGTATCTGAATCAGAATGTTAAGTACTAAATGAGTTTGGGTAGAAGAAAGAATACAAAATGGAGAATAATTTTCATAAGTCTAGAAATATAAGCTAAAGCCAAATTATAAAAATTTAAATAACATAGGAATTATTTTTTCCAATCCAAAAGACAATACAGTGCCCCTTGAAATTTTTGAGCACATGAGAAACATCGTCAAACCTGTGTAGATAATATAGCTTTCAAAAATGATAACAGAGAAAGAATAGCAAAATGCTAGGGTCACATATAAGGACAAATTCAAAGAATAAAAAAAAAAAAAAAAACAACTTTACACATACACCACACACACACACACACACACACACACACACACACGCACATACCTTCAGAAATTACATTTCTTCTTAAATGGTATTTGAAAAACTGTTTTCATTAGATGTATTTAAACATCAAGACCTCCCAATAAACTGAGATTTAAAGGACTAAAGAAAAAGAATTCTAGGTCTGAAAAACCCTATAAAAAGAAGTAGAATTAACCAAATTGGCAGAAATAACAATGCAACTCACAACCTATTCATGATTGCCCAGACCAAGCCAACTCTTGGTAAGGCCTCCCATAAATCTTCTAAAAAGGGATACTCAAATAAGTCAGTCAGGGTCTTTCTTTCATTCCTTTAACAAGCCTGGATATCAATGGAACATGAGCAGTAGAAGGAGGGAAAGGGAGTAACATTTATATAAAGTTTACTATGTTCCATGCACTATGCAAAGCACTTTTACAAATATTAATATATTTGATCCTCACAATAACCCTGAAAGATAGTAAATATTATCATATACTTTCTTGTATGTTGAAGTTGAAGAAAACTGAGGCAGAGGTCAAGTGACATCACAAAGCTAGTATCGATGGCTGGAATTAAATTCAGGTCTAGCTGATTCCAGGCTCAAAGCTCTATTATTATACTTACTAGCTACCTCTATTGATATCATAGATAACAGCAAAATATCAGTCATAACTAACTCTAATTATACAACCAACTTTTTTCTGACCATACCCTTTTTCAGTATTGGTCCTGTAACAAAATACTTCACTTGCAATGTGTTGCAGCCTGCTCATCTACCATATATCTAAAGGTAATTTTTTTTTTCCAATTTACAGTTACTATCTGGGTGTAGGTAAAAAATAAACTTAACTATGTTTTGCCATTCAAAATAAATAACCTTTACAGAAAGCTCACGGAATATAATGGTATATTCAGTCACTAAATTATCTTTTCTCTGCTTTTCCCCTAAATTTTCTTTTTCATCATCGTTTCTTTTTTACCTCTTGTCTTAGGAGGAAGTGCTCCTTTCTTCCTTTCTAAGGCTAACTCCGTAACTTCATCTGTTCCTTTGATCTGTACCACATTTGATATTCTTCTATCTTCTTTCAATCATCTTCTTGCACCTTAAATCTTCCTTTCTACTTATTGCTAGAAATATGCTTCAACACATCTTATCTTTCAATTTTTTTAACCACTAAACTTTATAGTAATGTTCTCAATATCTCTCATCTAACATGAGTCAAACTCTTCAAAAGTATATATTTATATTTATATACTTCATTATTCATATAACCACTGAAGTCTACCTTTAAATTGCAGCATACCACTAGGATAATTTTCTTAAATAGTTCTAAGTCAATGATCAGATGACAGAATAGCTGGGTTCTTTTTCATTTCTGATATCCCTTAGTTTATTAATGTCACTGTATACTATTTGCTTTTTCCTTTCTTTTTGAAAGGATTAATGGATATTGCACCTAGTTCTGCTACTGCAACATCCCATTCTACTTTCTTTTCTTCTTTTTCCTTTGTCAAAAATACAGAATCCTGCATTCAGTTCAGATTATGCTTCCACATATGAGCAGATTTTCAACTTGGAATATAAAAACTCTAAAACCAGAAAACTAAAGGACAATTCATTTCAAAAAAAAAAAAAAAAAAGGCTATTCACAATGTCAATGCCCCCTCCTTCATGAATATTTTTTTGAATATATGAATACACTTTTTTACTCCATTTGGCAAAAATTCTGCAATGATTTACCATTTGCTTCCCCAGCTCATTTTACAGTTAAGGAAATGTAGTCAAATCTAATCATTCAAATCTTACTTTAATAAAAACAAACCTAACCCACATACATGGTTTTGGAAAGAAACATTAAATATTTTATTTAATACAAATTGTCAAGAGAATAAAGAACAAATAATTTAATTACTTATAGGAACTTTTGACTTCTACAAAAGACAGTAGGAAAAAAATTTTAAGTAGAACCATAATACTTTAAAGTTGGTAGTTTACAATATTTACACATAGTATTTTCTCTAAGTGCAAACTGAATAGATATTAATATATACTTCTTTCTCAGCTGAGAACTCATTTAAATAGGGTTAAAGGAAGGAATGGAGGGGAGAATGCCTAACTCTAACTTACACTGAGTTAATAACTAACAAAAAAACATCATATCTTTTGAAATACAGCATCTTTATACTATGAACTCTACATACTCTGGGCTATTTTTTTTCTACTGACAAAAAGAGAATGAACAATCAGTGTGTTTTTGGAGAAAGTTTAGAGTAATATCTGAATAGTATGCACACAAAATCCAATTATTTTTCAGACTAACAAGTTCTCCTCTGAAGATTAGGCTTTGTTCTGACACAATTACACTGTCCTGCAAACTCCATTCCTGACTTGTATTATTCTTCTATGATACCTGAGTCTCAGATCAATTTCATCTAATCTCACTTCTTTCTAGATTATTCTGGAATGTCATTGCCAGGTTTTGGCCTAGTATGTCACTTCCGATACTGATCGCTAACCAGGTGGCACCAGGAGTTCTATCTCCCATAACTGTTTCTATTGACTTCCAATGTGATCTTAATTGCCAAAGCAGAATGACTCAAGCTGAATTACAGCTTCTTGGATTTGTCAGGATTATAAATGTAATTAATCCCTAAATACTCAAGATACATCCTCAAGGTATCATTTTTGTTTTTTATTTTAAGATTATTCTCCTTTAAAAAAAGCAAAAATGGGAACTGAGTTTACAATAATATCTTTAACATCTGTTAGTTTTTCCCAGAAATCTTTTAAGGGCACATTGACACCTAGAGATAGCATTGACAGAAAAAGAGGAAAAAGAAAAATAAGGAAAAAAAAGGCAAAAGAACTAAAAAACACAAGATGCCAGATCTATATAATTCTAAATAGAGAGAACCATCATGACAAATCATAGTACAATTAATTTTTATTCATAGTGAAAATACTGAATTATGATTATCATAGCACTATAACTGAGACATCCTAATATTAAGAAAACAACAAGTCTCTCTCCTATTCTAATTTTTTTTTAAATAAGGGAAATGTTATACTTTTGATGTAAATTTTCCTACAATGTGATTAAAATAAACCTTAAATTGTTAATGGAGAAAAACTCTAAAGCTAAGCGGAAAACACAGTCAAAATAAGATTATCAAGGATTCTCAATAATACAAATTCTACTGGATTTAAAAACTGTTTTAAATCTCTAAAAACATTGGCTTTAAACAATTATTCCCATCACCTTCAGCTTTTAGTAATGCACATTCCTCAATTTTATCTCCCTAATGTACCTTGAAATTTAGATGGTGTATGAAATAAACATTATAAAGTATACTCCTATAACTTCTTTTGAGTATGTTAGAACATATCATATTATCTTATTGAGAAATAAATGAACTGTGCTGTCCTCTCACAGACACTCATCCTAATTCAGTATGAAAATTCAGTTTTACAAAGTAGAAATAGAATAAATACTTGTCGTGAAAAAGTTGATCGGACAATACCTTAAGCACTTGAACTTGTCCTTCGGTGGTAATTTCCTTTAACAGCTCACAAAATGACTGACACAGACCTACTGCATATGTCTGAAATTCAATCAAAAGCCAGTGTATATGCATATTATAAATATATGTATAATCTCAAAAGTTAATAGAATTCAAATAGGAAGATCTTTATTTGACAAAAAACAAATAGCAAAATGCTAAATTTATATCATTTATAAATACATCACTCTGTGAAAGGTTCCTTCAACCTTTCACAATATTAAATCACTGAACCTACTATAACAGCTTTTATATTAACAAAACAAATAGTATGTAGATATAATATTTTTTCTCTCACAAAAAGATTAGGATTTTTATTCTTATACATAACTCATGCCTACAACATGATAAATGATATACTATGAGGCCACAATAAATTGTTAAGAACTTTCTCTTACATTGGAGTGATATAAATTCAGTGTTTGACAAATCCCATTAAAAAAAGTATAGTAGAACAAAGATTCCCAATCCCTTGCTTGTATTCTACTTATTTAAAGCAATAAATTAAACAAATTCACTATACCAAGAATTCAGACATTCTCTGAGTTTTTTAAATAGGTTTTTTCAGGTAAGTAAATTCTTCCTTCAGACTTTTAAACATTTCTTTCAAAAGAAAGCATTAAATGTGGTAGTAAAGAACACTGCTTTATTTTTTTAAAAAACTATGTTATTTTAATAATCATTGCATAAAAAAATTTTTTTAATCTAGTAATTCATTCTGGATACGTCAGGAACTTGGGGAATTGCATGAATTCTCACTTGTCTAGGAAACAATACTAAATCCTCGATACTCCCACTTAGAGAACAATCGAGAAAAATAAGTTTCTTCTTTTTAAAAAATGGTTAATATATTATGAATTATATATATATATATACACACATACACACACACACATATATATACACATATGTAGTTGTTCTTATAACTAAATTCCCGCAGTCATTTATTGATTTCAAGGGGAAAATATAATCAATTCTTACTATGTAACTGTTACTGCAACGTACCTGTAAAAATTCTGTTGACGACAAAAAAATATAACCATTGATGATCTTAAAGCAGGTTCTGAGATTTTCTGAACTTAGTTCTGCCAAAACAATGAATTTCAAATAGTTCAATAAAATGTCAAATTGACCCATTATAGCTAAATAATTTAAAGAAATTCAATGAAAAATAAATGATTCCTATGTTTAAAAGTCTTTTCTGAATTATACTAAGTAGCCTGGTTTATAGCTAATTATTTAAAACTTGCTTCCTAACACCAGTGTCATCTCAACACTCTTTCCTGCAACAATCATTTCTTTGTGTCTTGTCACATCAATCTTCTTTATAGACAGATCTGGTCATACCCAAATCTTTAAATTCCTGACATCCACTAAATAAAGTTCAAATGCTATACAGCATTCAGGGTCCTCCATTATCTAACACTACTATTATCATTTATAGCCTTACCTTTTTTTTGCACTTTTCCCATAGAACCCAGTGAACTCTACATACTTATATTTGTAAGTTCAGTGCCTTTGTTTATGTTTTTCATGGTTTTTTTTTTTGTTTGTTTGTTTCCTGGAATTCCTTTGCCTCACCCAAGTTACAAAAATTCTTCCCACTCTGTAAAGCCCCAGAAACTTTGCATGATCACCTGAAATGCATTAATGTTCTTTTGCAAACTGAAGCCATCTAAATTTGTTTGCACTGTAGCCACATACCTATCACATTTGTTTTGATATTATAATTTTATATCTACTGACTGAATTGTAAACTCCATGAGCACAAGATTAATATCTTCTCTAACTCTGTACTTCTTCTGGACTCTAAAATAATTCTCTTTATATTGAATTTTTTTTATAGTCATCTTAATTTGTTAACCTGGAATAAAAACATACCTTGACAGGTTCCTATTTATATGCCTAGAAATTTAGTCATTTAGAGTCAATCACAGGTTTGTGAGCAACTCCTTTCCTGCCTAACCTTGATCAATACTATTACTTTTAACAAGCCCCCAAAATACAAGGCAATTTAAAAGAATTCATTGTTTTTAGTTTCCATAAAAGTATGTTATCTATGCAAGAAAATATTCCCAACTCTACTCAATATGATCATTTATAATAATTACAATATTGTACATTGCTAAACTAAAGATCACACTTGCTTTTAAACATATTTTTAACAAGGTAATTTCATATAAATCATAATATACATTATCTGGTTTCTTGCATGTTTTCCAAGTAGTATTTATGTGCTGTTTAAAATATGATGGAATTAAAGATACACTATTTCCTGATTGTTACACATTTCCAGAAACTTAGATTCATTAAGCACTTTTTGTATCATAATTATCCTGTCCTGATGGCCAATATTTAAAGAAATGATAACATATTGTCAAAAATAGTCAATAATTTAAAGTCACATTCACAGAAATTTCTGCACTGTTATCCATTTACAAAATAAAATAAAATAAAATAAAATAAAATAAAATAAAATACAGCTGAATGAAGGAAGGACTTAAATGGGGAGAAATTTGCTGCACACAATCCCACCAGATGACTACTATAATATTCTAAGCATGAGAGGATAAGGACTTGCATCAGAGCAGTGATACTATCTAAGATGAGATATATTATATCATATTATATATCATAACATAATAAAGTTATTTCATGTTATAAAGATGAAATCTGATAGGCTTTGCCAAAAGATTCAGCTGATGCCTAAATTGAAAGCCCAGGGAATTGAGAAGGTGGTACCCTCAAGAGGAATGGACAAGTTTGGGAAAAGAGAGGATTTGGAAGGAAAGATACTGTGTTCTATTCTGGACATGTTGAAATTAAAATTCTTCCAAGAGATACAATTTGAGATTTCTTGAGCCAGAAATAGAAGTTGGAGATGAGAGACCAGAAGTCATCAGAGGTTGAATAGATAGATTTGAGAATTATCAGGTTAGAAATGACAAATTTAATCCATAGGAGATGATGAGACCAAGTGAAACAAAATAGAGGGAAAAGAAAAGAAAGCTCAGTACAAAAGCCTAAAGGATAGCCACAGTTAGTGTACATGACTTTGATGAAGATCCAGCAAAGAAAATTGAGAAAGAGTAGTCAGATAGATAGGAAGCAGATTCTTTGCTGCAGAATATGAGATGGGATAAGATTAATTGTGTATGTAGAAGAATTTTTCTGCCAAGGAGATGGGCTTTCCTTTCACTTCTGCCCAAGAAACAGGGATGAAAGCAGAGATGATGCCAGAAAATATTTTGATAATGTAAGATGAGGAAGAAGAGAGAAAGAAAGCTCTTGGTGAATGGCTTCAATTTTTTCAAGAAAATGAGGCCAGGTTCTCAATTTAAAAAGTGGGGCCAAGGAAGCTATGGGAGGTATGAAGAAGGAAGAAAAGATTTAGAAGAGTTGCTTTGGTGAGTGGGACAGTATGTTATAAAAGGACTAGCTAGCAGCTATATAATGTCCAGTTCAGATTATGTAACAGATTTGTAGTAGAACTAGTAAACAGAGGAATATATAATTTTTTCCCACATTTGTTCAGCAGCATGTGCTTAAAAGCAAAAGTGGAGAATGGAGGGAATAACCCAAGGATCAGAGGCTTGACAGGACATAATTAGCCATATGATAAAGTAACAAGGGATTCAAGAGAAGATGACAGTGTAAAGTTGAACTGCTTCACTAAGGGGACAAGACAGGGAAAGAAGAAAGGAAGAGAATTAAGAGGTCAAGGATTAGTGGTCATGAAACAGATAAAGAATAAAGTCTGACTTTGAAAAGCAGAGAGAAGGAGGAAGAATATTAATGAATAGGTTATGACCAACCTGATATGTGGCTAAGGTAAGCTGGAGAAGTAGATTATGTAAAGTAAATTGAGGAACTGGAAGGTTAGGGTGCTTGAGAAAGTATCAACACCTAGGCCAGAAAAGAAAGATCATGACCCCAGGAAAAAATCCCCAGGGCCAGATGGATTCACATGTGAATTCTACCAAACATTTAAAGAACAATTAGCCCCAATGTTATATAAATTATTTGAAAAAATAGGGGATGAAGGAGTCCTACCAAACTCCTTTTATGACACAGACATGGTACTGATACCTAAACCTGGTAGATCGAAAACTGAGAAAGAAAATTATAGACCAATCTCCTTAATGAATATTGATGCTAAAATCTTAAATAAGATATTAGCAAAAAGACTTCAGAAAATCATCTCCAAGATAATACACTATGATCAAGTAGGATTTATTCCAGGAATGCAGGGCTGGTTTAATATTAGGAAAACTATTAATATAATTGACCATATTAATAATCAAATTAATAAGAACCATATGATCATCTCAATAGATGCAGAAAAAGCATTTGACAAAATCCAACATCCATTCCTACTAAAAACTCTTGAGAGTATAGGAATAAATGGATTATTCCTTAGAATAATCAGGAGTATATATTTAAGACCGTCAGTAAGCATAATATGCAATAGAAATAAACTGCAACCTTTCCCAGTAAGATCAGGAGTGAAACAAGGTTGCCCACTATCACCATTACTATTCAATATAGTACTAGAAACGCTAGCCTCGGCAATAAGAGCCGAGAAAGAGATTCAAGGAATTAGAGTAGGAAATGAGGAAATTAAACTATCACTTTTTGCAGATGACATGATGGTATACTTAGAGAACCCCAAAGACTCTGCTAAAAAGCTACTAGAAATAATTCAAAATTTCAGTAAAGTGGCAGGATACAAAATAAATCCACATAAATCCTCGGCATTTTTATATATCACTAACAAAATGCAACAGCAAGAGATACAAAGAGAAATTCCATTCCAAACAAATGTTGAGAGTATAAAGTATTTGGGAATCCATCTACCAAAGAATAGTCAGGAATTATATGAGAAAAATTACAAAACACTTGCCACAAAAATAAAGTCAGATTTAAATAATTGGAAAGACATTCAGTGCTCTTGGATAGGCCGAGCGAATATAATAAAGATGACAATACTCCCCAAACTAATCTATTTATTTAGTGCTATACCAATCAGACTCCCAAGAAACTATTTAAATGACCTAGAAAAAATAACAACAAAATTCATATGGAAGAATAAAAGGTCAAGAATTGCAAGGGAACTAATGAAAAAAAACTCAGAGGAAGGTGGTCTAAGTGTACCTGATCTAAAGCTATATTATATAGCAGCAGTCACCAAAACCATTTGGTATTGGCTACGAAATAGACCGGTAGATCAGTGGAACAGATTAGATACAAAGGACAAAAAAGGGTACATCTATAGCAATCTAATCTTTGACAAACCCAAAGATTCCAACATTAGGGATAAAAATTCATTATTCGGAAAAAACTGTTGGGAAAACTGGAAATTAGTATGGCAGAAATTAGATATGGATCCACACTTAACACCATATACCAAGATAAGATCAAAATGGATCCATGATTTAGGCATAAAGAGGGAGATAATAAATAGATTAGAGGAACAGAGGATAATCTACCTCTCAGACTTGTGGAGGAGGAAGGAATTTATGACCAGAGGAGAACTAGAGATCATTATTGATCACAAAATAGAAGATTTTGATTACATCAAACTAAAAAGTTTCTGTACAAATAATACTAATGCAAACAAGATTAGAAGGGAAGTAACAAATTGGGAAAATATTTTTAAAAACAAAGGTTCTGACAAAGGTCTCATTTCCAAAATATATAGAGAACTGACCATAATTTATAAGAAACCGAACCATTCTCCAATTGATAAATGGTCAAAGGATATGAACAGACAATTCTCAGAGGAAGAAATTGAAACTATATCCACTCACATGAAAGAGTGTTCCAAATCACTACTGATCAGAGAAATGCAAATTAAGACCACTCTGAGATACCACTACACACCTGTCAGATTGGCTAAGATGACAGGAACAAATAATGACAAATGTTGGAGGGGATGTGGGGAAATTGGGACACTAATACATTGCTGGTGGAGTTGTGAAAGAATCCAGCCATTCTGGAGAGCAATCTGGAATTATGCCCAAAAAGTTATCAAACTGTGCATACCCTTTGACCCAGCAGCGCTACTACTGGGATTATATCCCAAAGAAATACTAAAGAGCGGAAAGAGACATATATGTGCCAAAATGTTTGTGGCAGCTCTTTTTGTTGTAGCTAGAAACTGGAAGATGAATGGATGTCCATCAGTTGGAGAATGGTTGGGTAAATTGTGGTATATGAAGGTTATGGAATATTATTGCTCTGTAAGAAATGACCAGCAGGAGGAATACAGAGAGGCCTGGAGAGACTTAAATCAACTGATGCTGAGTGAAATGAGCAGAACCACAAGATCACTGTACACTTCAACAACAATACTGTATGAGGATGTATTCTGATGGAAGTGGAAATCTTCAACATAAAGAAGATCCAACTCACTTCCAGTTGATCAATGATGGACAGAGGTAGCTACACCCAGAGAAGAAACACTGGGAGGGGAATGAAAATTGTTAGCACTAATATCTGTCTGCCCAGGTTGCATGTACCTTCGGATTCTAATGTTTATTGTGCAACAAGAAAATGATATTCGCACACATGTATTGTACCTAGACTATATTGTAACACATGTAAAATGTATGGTATTGCCTGTCGTCGGGGGGAAGGAATAGAGGGAGGGGGGGTAATTTGGAAAAATGAATACAAGGGATAATATTATAAAATATATATATATATATATAATAAAAAAAAAAAGATAAAAAAAAAAAAAAAAAAGATCATGAGTCAGGTATTGAACTTATTGAGAAGAAAGCCAAGAGTAACCTGCAAATCTGTAAACAATTCTCAGGCTTTCTATGAGTGGCAAATTTGGACTGAGTAAAATCTCAAAAGAAAGATCACTAGGGGATGGTAAAAGGAGAATCTGAAATTGCCAATTGGAGACGAAGATTATTACCACTTCCCTATCTAGATCAATGAGTGAGTCATGCAGAATGAGTGAAAAATATAACTAGTGCTAAAAAAAAAAAAAAAGCACTGAGGCTATGTAACACCAGAAAAGAGCCAGATCTCAGTGAGATCTAGAAGGTAGAAGGAGGAAAAGAAAAGATTTAAGATAAAAGCACAACGCCTGATTGGGGGAACAGGAAGAAAGAATCAAATTAAACGACAGTCTATTCCTGAAGCACAGGATAGCATGATATTAGGGAAAGTATATGAGGCTTGGCATCAAAGAAGCTTGGTTCCAAGTTTTAGCTCTGAGATATACGAGTAGAATGATAGTGAACAAGAAAAAGAACCTCTAAAGCTATTTCTTTATCTGTAAAATGGATTTAAAGATTCAATTTACAAAAAAAAAAAAAAAAAGATTCAATTTATGAACAGCAATGTACAAGGTACTTCAGCATATGCTGGGGCTGCAAAGAGAAATCCTAAATTCTAATACCATCGTAATCCTTTTTAACATGACTGAGTTCCTTTTACACTTCCTTTTCTTTCTTCTCTTAACATCCTCAAAATGCAATCATCCAAGCCCCAAAATTTTTGTTTACATTTAATGTAACTCTTTTTTATATTTTTAAAATATAATGTAACTCCTTCAAAACTAGTGAAAATAAAGCTTGTCAATGCTGCCAAAGCGATATTTTTTTTCTTCCCTCACACCATTGCCTTTTTCATGCAGCCTTCCAAATGTACAAATAAATTTGCCTTTCTACTTATCTAAGGAACCTTGTATTTTCCTCATTTCTATTCAGATTTGATTTTGTTTTTTCAGTTTCAAGTCAGAAATGTCCAAAAGACCTCAATTTATAATGAATATTAATAATAAAGGCCTATTTTTCCCTATCGGAGTATACTCTATTTGACAAAATAAATTCTTGCTTGTAATCCCATATAATTTGCTTTTTCAAAGATCTTACCTTGTATGATCTTAACTATGGATTCCTTGGTACTTGTACTTTTAATTTGTGGACTTAAAGTATTTTCCTCTATTACCTGAAAGCTCTGGATTTTGTTAAGAAGAAATTTTAGGAATTCTTTAAAGAGGTAATCAGTACATTCAAATTTTACTTTGCTCTGAATTTAATAGTTGTAAACAGTCTTCATTTGTAGTTTCTTCACCTATACTCAAGAAACTATCTTAAAGTTTCTCTCAGATCTATTTTCCTAGGTCAGCTTTTTTTGATAATATACTTTACATTTTATTCTATTTTCTTCAGTCTTTTGATTAGGTTCTTGTTAGGATTACAAGGTGAGAACTCAGGTTGTCTTAACAATTCTCTAGCACAGAATTCACACCTTTGGTTCAAGCCTTTGAAAGGAGTTTGCACCTTTGGACTTCTGAGGGAGAGTTTACATGTTTAAAGGAGTTTGCACCATTAAGAGGGGGAAGAGTTCATTGGTCAAAGTATTTCCCGCAAGCCCCGTTGAGTTCTCACATGCCCAATCTCTGCTAGGATAAAAGAGGAGGGCAATCGGGGCAAGGAGAGACAAGTCTGGGACAGAGTTGGGATGGCAGTCTGGAAGGAGAGAGTCTGCCTGGAGACTCCAGAAGCTTCTCAAGAAACCAGCTCACAGAGAAAAGATTATACAGAAAAGAGATCTCCTCCTACAGAAGGATTATAACTGAGAGACGAAAGGACTTCACAGGTTCTGATATGCCAAACTGTCTCATGAAGTCATGATTTCCATTTGTCTATTCCAGTTTTCAAGTAGTCCATTACAACTTTCTGTTTTAAGGTTTTTTGACTCCTTTAAATTCATTCCTCCAGAACAATTTTTTTTTAAAAATCTTTTGCTTCCTTAAAGATATTTATCTAGACAGTCCTCATGGACATTTTTTCTTTTTCTTTTGAGTCTCTGTACTTCTTAAAAGAATTACCCTCTCTTTCTAGGTTGGATCACTGCTAATTTTTAGATCTATCATGATACTCTGGAGTGATCTATATTTACTACTCTCTCTAACCTTAGTTTCTAAACTAGTGCGTTGTAGTAGGGCTATGCTCTGTCTCTTGCAGGGCATTTAAATGCTTAAAACAAATCTACATTACCTCGAACTGAACTCTTACCTTTAACTGTTCCGGCACTGAACTCTACTTTCCTAGGTTAAATCCACTTTGATCTTTGAAGTTTTGAGCATTGGATCTTCAGGTCTTCTATGGCATCTCAGGATAGAGAAACAAGGGACCTCAGAACCTCTGAGTCTTGGGGTATACACTCTGAGTATAGCTATTAATTACTTTCAAGGTCTTCAATGTGGGTTTCAGAATTCATTGGGCCTTTCATGGGGGAGTCCTTGACTCTTAACTGTCACTCCAAATACAGAGCTTTGCAAAATTCAAGTGTATATAAACAAGTTCTGGTCATCCTGGAAAACTCAACTTGTTTCCTATATTGATGGCTTGGAGGGAGGCACCCTATAATTTTGTGTGGTTCTGGAGTCAAAGAAGTCATTTACTACAATTTCTGATGGATTTCCAAGTCATTATTTGATCTAGTATGATTTTAAGGTACTGTAAGAGTAGATAAGTAAGAGCTAAATAGCTTCCTTTTATTCAGAAAATTTTTGTGGCCAGAATTTCAAATTGGACTATTTTCTGTTGCCCAAACATAGCATTTTATAACCTCCCTTAAATACAAATTTATATGGTAAAATGAACCTTTACCTTCCAGAAATCTTAATTCTCTTCAAAATTTTATTTATTCTACTTTCAGGATTAGTAGGCCTTTCCTGATTCCCTTGTAATGCCCCAATGAAATTTTAAAAATGTATCTTGCATGTACTTTAAATCCACTTACAATGTTAAAAAATAACTTCTTGACAGCAGAGACCATTTCACTTTTGTTTTTACATTCCCACCATCTACTAGAATGCCTATATTGTTCTACAATCTTAAAACCGTTAGAAATTTGAATTATAACACAGGGTATTACATTCACTCATCGATGCAATAAGACAATATAATTATAAAATCTCTTACTACATCCAGTATTTTACAAGGCTATCATAAACTATGATATCTACCTACTAAAAGAATAGTAACAGATTCAAGATGCAGAAAGTGAAATCAGGTTTTGGCAATAAGTAGCAAAGAAACTGTTTTTGCTTAAGTATGTATGTATGTGTGTGTATGTATATATAAAGTATATGTACATATATATGTATATGTACATATATACATATACATACACACAACACACACATATATATATAGAGAGAATTTTGTATTTCTCTTTTTTCAACTAGAGAAGGGAACAAAAATGCAAATAATTATAAATATGAAATATATACAAAGTATTTGGGGAAGTAATCCCAGAAGGAAGGCACTATTAGTTAGAAAACTTGGAAAGGTTCCTGCTGAAGGTAGAATTTAAATTGAATTTCAAAGGAAACCTAGGAAGCTGGGAGATAGATATAAAGAATAAGAGCATCATCCAAGAAATAGAATCTGGGTAAGGGGCACCCTGGACAAAACACAAGAAGGTCAGTGCTGCCAGATCATAAGAGTACATAAAGGAAAATAAAAAATAAAAGTCTAAGAAAAGACTAACGAGTGCCACTAATGAGTCTGTATCCCAAGGAAATCATAAAGGAGGGAAAAGACGCCACATATGCTAAAATGTTTGTAGCAACACTTTTTGTGGTGCCAAAGAATTGGAAAAGGAGCTGATGTCCATCAATTGGGAAATGGCTGACTAAGTTATGGTCTATGAAAGTAATGTAATACTATTGTTCTAGAATAAATAAAAAACAAGCTGATTTTAGAAAGATCTGTTAAGATTTATATGAACTGATGCTGAACAAAAAGAACAAAATTAGGAGTACACAAAATTGTACAATGATCAACTGTAAAAGATTTGGTTTTTCAGACAATTTTCAGATGAAGAAATGGAAATTATTCTAGTCATATGAAAAGGTGCTCCAAATGACTGATCAGAGAAATACAAATTAAGACAACTCTGAAATACTACATTCTACACACCTCTCAGATTGGCTAAGATGACAGGAAAAGATAATGCTGAATGTTGGAGGGGATCTGGGAAAACTGGGACACTGATACATTGTTGGTGGAGAACAGATCCAGCCATTCTGGAGAGCGATTTGGAACTATGCTCAAAAAATGACCAAACTGTGCATATCCTTTGACCCAGCAGTGTTTCTACTGGCCTTATATCCCAAAGAGATCTTAAAGAATGGAAAGGGACCCAAATGTGCAAAAATTGTGGCAGTTCTTTTCATAGTAGCTAGAAACTGGAAATTGAATGGATGCCCATCAATTAGAGAATGGCTGAATAAATTGTGGTATATGAATGTTATGGAATATTATTGTTCTGTAAGAAATGACCAGCAGGATGAATACAGAGAGGATTGGAGAGACTTACATGAAGTGATGCTGCATGAAATGAGTAGAACCAGGAAATCATTATACACAGCAACAACATGATTATACGACCATTAATTCTGATGGACATGGCTCTCTTCAACAATAAGATGATTCAAACTAGTTCCAATTGTTTAATAATGAAGATTCAGCTATACGCAGAGAGAGTACTATGGGAAATGAATGTGGATCACAGCATAGCATTTTCACTCTTTCAAAAAAAAAAGATTCAGTTTTTCTCAGTGATTCAGTGATCCAAGGCAATCCCAATAAACTCTGGATGGAAAACGCCATCTGCATCCACAGAGAGGTAACTATGAAAATTGAATGTAAATCAGCACATGCAATGTATACTTTTTTTTTCCTTTTTCTTTTGTTTTTTCTCTAAATAGTTTTTCCCTTTTATTTTGATTTTTCTCTCCCAACATAATTCATAAGGAAATATGTTAAAAAAAAAAAAAAAAAAGAAAGAAAGAAAAAAAGAAAGAATATACATATATAACCAAAAAAAAAAAAAAAGTTTTTATGTGTAACTGGGGAAAATAATATTTTTTAAAAGGGGCTAAGGAAAGATTAGATTGTGTAATCAGTCAGTCAACAGGCACTTATTAAGCACTTACTATGTACCAAGCATTGTGTTAAGTACTAGGTGTACATCCCTGCCTTTAAAAAGTCTACATTCTGATGGAAGAAGACAATAAATAAGAGAAAGCAAGTAGGTGAGGAAGGGGATATAAACTGAGAAGAGAAAGTGCTGTGGAGAAGATCCAACAGTATAACCTAGAAAGGAACACTCTCTTGGCCTAGGCCTTCTTTTTGCTGGAGGTGCTAGAAGAAATCAGCCACTCAGAAGGTTGAGTCCACATAAGCTAAGGGTATTTCAAATATGAGAAGTATCCCAAGGGGATAGTAGTAAACTTCCTGGGTGACAAAGTTCTGAGGAGATAAGCTACTAGTACAGCCTGGATAGAGTTAAAATTCTTTAAATGATAAATGGAGAATTTTCTATTTGATCCTAGAATAGGGAATCATTGGAGGTTTCTGAATAGGGAGGGATTTTTTTTTTTTTTAAACATTAGGCCCAACCATCAGCCCTGCTACTATACCTTCCAGACTCACAGGCATCTATATATTGCCAACTTTGAATTTCTCTTTGAATTTGTTCTGTATCTGATTTTTCTTTAAAGAAGAAACAACTTCTATTTCATGAATGAGAAGAATGAGCCCCAAAGTAGCAGGTGACACCTAGAACCTAGAACAAAAAAACTACTTTGGTCCAGATTTCACAGTCTCTAATTTATACTCATTCCCACTTTTTTCTTCACAAAATTTTACTTGTCACACACAGCAGGAAAGAATAATAAATATATTCACTAAGTACAGTGTGAGATATGCAGACTTGGCTTTCAAAGGCTTTACTACAATCAAAAAGAATCATAAGAGTTCAAAGAGATCATAGAGCTGAAATTCTTAACTTTAGGTCAATAACTCCTTTGACAGTCAAGGGAAGTCTATGGTCCCTTTTTTCAAAATTATTTAAATGCTTTCTAAAAATTTTTACTTAAGAAAAATGCACAAAATAACATAAAGAAACTCTCAAATAATATATATATATATACATACATATATATATATATATATATTTTAAGTTTACAAATCCCAGGTTAAGAACTCCTTTTTTAAGGACTTTATCTGGTCTCAGCCCTGGCCTAACAAAGGAAATACCTCGACCACATTCCAAAGAAGTATAAATTTAGTTTCTGCTTGCACATTTCCAGTGACAGAAAACTCACTAATTACAAGACATTCCATTCTATTTTTGAAGAGCTGATTCTTAAGACAGTTTTTCATATACTGAACAGAATTACATCTCTAACTCTTACCTACCTTTCTTACACCTGCCTTCTGGAGAAAAGAATAATAACTCTGCAAAACCCCTGATGACCATCCTTCAAATAGCTGGCAAAGTAATTCTGCCTTTCTGTGACTTTTTATTACAAATATAGGTGAATAATTTATTAGTACCTAAAAAGTAACAGTTCAATAAAACATAGAATGCCACAAAGCAGCACTAAAATAATTATAAAGAAAATTTGTCAAAGAAATTGAAAGGCAAGATGCTTGGTTTTCAGAAAATGGTTCTAGGTTTTTGCTGAATATCCCTTTTTTGACCACACTAATTTCTGAAGAGATGTGACTTGGCTGGGTCTTGTAATTTGAGTGAATTTGGACACATAGTGAAGATAACAGTGAAAAAGGTATGAATGAAAGGATAAAGCATATTAATAGAGAGGGAATAATAAATCAGACTGGCTAAAGGAGAGGATAAATAAAGTTGAATAAATGGAAATGATGGAAGAGCTGCAAGAAGATTTGGCTTTCATTTTTACAAAACAGCCTCATTAGGAAATAACTTCAAATATTATACTAACAATGTATTCCTTTCAGTAGACACAAAAACAGGTACAAGAAACCTTACAATCTGGGTAATGGGGAACAAGATTCTCCCCTAAACCCAGGATCGAAAGGTGTATAATTGGAAGGGACCATTTCTAATTCAATCACAATTTTTCAGATGGGCTAATAATAACTTAAGAAACTTATGCCAACCCCAAGATATATTATGGCATATATACATACTAACAATCCTAAAACATTAAAAATAAAATTATTGAAATAATTATAGAAATATTACATGATATAAAATTAATGGAATATCTAAAATATTTTATGTTTTTCAAAGAGTTTTCTGAAATTTCAGGCTACTAAACTACTTTCACATTTTAAAATGCACATTGGTCCAGTTCTTTAGGTAGTAACTTCTAGTTCATGTTCACCTTCAATCTAAAGTCAATATACTCTGAGTCAACTAACCTCATATTTTCAATTAAAAAAAAAAAAATCAAATAAAACAGAAAAAGTTGATGAAGGTCAAAGAGAGATAACAATTACATCATAAATTATAATATTTCACTTCTTAAAGCTGACCAGAATACAAATATCTATCAGATTACGCTATTGTCACTTCAAGATGGTAGAAACCAACTATTTCTAGAGGCAGATTCTAGAGGCAGTCTTATATGACTTTGGCAAGTCCCTCAGCTTCCCCTCTGTAAAACTGGAAGGAGTGGGATGAGGGGCAAAGACAAAGAAATATTGTTGAACTATCTCTAAAATTCCTTCCATTCCAAATCCACTATCCCTGGACCCTGTACAGGCATAGTCCTAGAGATGAGGAAACTGCTCTGTGATCACAAGAGGAATGCTTTACAGGAAGGTGCTACAGTCTATAAGCAGCTTTAGTTGACTGAGATTTACAACTTCTTTTTATGCAAAATTATCACAGGTTTGCTCTCTGAAACTGTCCATAATTTTCCTTTTGGGTTATAGTAATTTTTGTTACAATCAATTATACCCATTTTCCTGCCTATCATCCACTAAATATTAATTTCTATCTGTGACATAGGTATTTTTGCAACACTAACTAGTTAATAAAGATACCTTCTGAACCTGAAATAATTGTTCATTTTCACTGGTTTTAAAGTACCATTTCAACAGCAATGTTGACACTCATACTGAATAATCCAGAAAACACAGGAGTCTTCAGGATATGTAAAATCCAAAGAATTATAACTGACATTTGTCTTTTACCATTCTATAATTCAGTAACTTTTTAAATAAATGTGCCATGTTTAAAGTTGGGGATAAATAGAAATTAAATAGTTCCTGCCCTCAAGAAGATTACTAATTTTAAGAAAAGAATATATTCACAGTTAAATAAATATGTAAGATATAAAACATAATACTAAAATTTCCAAGAAGGAGAGAGAATAATCTGAACTGTGCTTTGAAGGAAACTATACGGTTACAAATTTAAAGTACTTTGAATACACAATCAAAATCTCATCTATCTTTGCAGACTTATTTGACTTTCTTCCTTTTTCCTTCTCCCCCATGATGTTCTCTATATTCTAAACCATACTGAACCAGAACCTATTTCTTTAAGTACCACAATTGTGAATTTACAATTCATATACATTGAATAAATTCTAGTTATGGTCAAAATTCACTTATTTCAAGATTCTTGGGTAACATTTCTTCCAAGAATTAGATTGATCAGAATAAAATGATCTTCCACAAGTATTTCATGCCAATTTCACTTCTAGTGATTAGTACATTCTACCTTCCTTTACATTTATTGATTTGTCACTTAACTAGATCTTAAACTTCCTGAGAGCAGTTACCACAATAATTATCATCTCTATATACTCAGCACATCACCTTGCTCTTTGCAAAATTTGTGATGTAGTGGAAAGAATAACAGATTAGGACCATCAAGCCTAAGTCTGAATTCTGGTTTTCTTATCAACTAGATATCTGACTTGTGGACATGTCTCTTCATAGTTATGAGCAAAAGTTTCCTCTTCAGAAAAATTTGGATTTGTATGCTAGAAAATAACTTTCTATTTTAAAATCCTATAGCCTACAAAACACTTGCTGAATTTATAAATTTTGGAATTTTCTACAAAATCAGGGCACATTAAAAAAAAATTTCCGTTTTTCAAGATTCTTAAATAGTAATTGATGACATAAACACATTGATTTATGACATGAACACAGAAAAGGACATTCAGTAAGATAGTAGGAGCTGAAAATATGTTCTATTCAATATTTATTATACAGCTTAAAGTTCAATTTTACATAATGTAGATATACCTAACAGAAATAAAAAACCCAAGAAAAAGTTTGAAAATTAGTCAAATGTGAACATGTATTTTTTAAGTAACATCAAATCTATAAAAATGAAAATAATCATTTCAAGTCAACAAAGCCTGAAAAACTGATTTGCAAATAAAAATTTCAAAAATTTTACATTTGAACACATACCAAGAAGTGGGGACATGTTCTGAAAGATTCTAAGCAGCTCTGGTGTAAGACATGGACTATTCTCCAAAGTAACTAACCTAGAATAAGAAAAAATAAAGTGCAAAAGTTATTTTCCTTTCTATTAGACATGTTAAAAAATTGATGACATATCATTTCTTATCCCAGGAAGGTTCCATATGATTCATAATTGAAATCACACTGCACATAATAAGGAGAGAAATAAATTCCCCTTAAAAAAAAATCAAAAGCTAATATATGTTATTTAATTTGCATGTATGAATACACATATGAACATGCATGCACAAAGAGTGAAAGGTAGAAAAGGTTGTTCCCCACTCCCATCAAAACTGTGATTTTTTTTTTTCCTAGTACAAAATATTTCCTAATTTTAAGGATTATGCCAAATCTTTTATAGGAAAAGATTCAATATATTCGAGTATCAGCAATGAAATTGCACTAATAGAAGCATATTTTTTGTTATAATATTGATTGCTAAAAGAATGTCAGGTCTACAAATTAACTAAGGCTGAAATCACCAAATTATTTCCAAACCAATGAAATAGAACTCTTTTAAGGAGAACATACTAATTAGCAAAATTACCTGTTAATTTATGGACTTAAGAATTTATGGTCCTGAAAACAAAGTTGTCTTATGAACACACAGCCAGAATGTGTCCGAGGCAATGTTTGATCCTAGGTATTTCAGATACTAAAACTGGCTATCCACTATGCCGTACTGCCTCTCTTATTAAAAATAAATAAATTTTACATAATATTATTAAAAAGATGACTATAAAAGAAAAGTTATTGTATAGTAAGAATATGGTAATTCTAGCTAGATAGCATTCTTACTTTATAATAACTGAAATAGTAAGAACCATGTCTAAAAACATGAAAATGTAGAATATATTTAAGAAAGCTTTTTTTTAATCTAAAGTTGGATGAATAAAAATAAGATGTCAATGCTTTCAAGATTGTAAAGAAAACAATTAACAATTTTCATCAATTATATAGTCTAAAAGACCAATGATAAGACATGCTTCTCATCTCTTGACAAAGAAATGATGGACTAAAAGTACAAAATAAGACATTATTAAGACAAATTACAGATTTGGCTTCCCTGATTAGGTTTAATGGGTAAAAAGAGGAAGAGGAAAGTGCATGAGAAGGAAAAATTGAGACACAGTGAGGAACTAGAAACTATGATGCTAAAAACAATGAAAAAATAAGTAACAGTGAAGTAGTTTTTAAGTGGACAAAAGTGTTTAGAGTGAAACACAGACAAGTAAGGAAACTTTAGAACTTTAGAGCAAACATGCTATATTCATTATATAATTCCAAAAGAAAAAAGAAGCAGCCCAAACAAATTCTATATAATAGAGATTTGAAATATCATATGCAATCATCTTATTCATATATGGAAATACTGTTATTTTTTGTTATTTTTCAACTTCAGAATAATAAATTAAAAAAAAAAAAAAAAAAAAAAAAAAAAAGCTAGCAAGAAACACTGGAATCTCCAATCCAGAATAGCTTTAAAAAGTGAATGGGCAAAATATTCAAATCTATTGAAATCTAAGTTGACATGATTCTAAATACAATTACCTATTCAAAGTTACTTTTTCACTGTCATTTAATATGAACATATAATTCATAATTTTACATAAATTATTTTACATAATAAATTTATATAAATTTTTTAACAATCATTGTTTTCTTATATTCCAGCCTCAGTGCTAGAAAATAGGGACACAAAATTAAAAGTGAAACAATCCTTATTCTAAAGGAGCTTATATTTATCAATGCTAACAATCTGTACACATACTTATGAGTATATGCAGAATAAATAAGAAAGTAGAGAAAGAAATATTATTTGCTAACTGTAAACAAAAGATGTTATTGTTGAAATTCCTTATCAATTAAAGCATATCAAGTAAAATTATACATAATATATTCCATAAATATATTCAATATGTGAGCTTTATATTCTATTAGAAACTAATTATTTTACACAAAGAAAAAGAAAAAATTAATCTGTGAAATGTAATAAGATGTTTTATAATTTCAGAAAATGCTCCTTAAAAATGGTTCTTTGGGGCAGTTAGGTGGTGCAGTGGATAGAGTATCAGCCCTGAAGTCAGGAGGACCTGAGTTCAAATCTGCCTCAGACAATTAACACTTCCTAGGTATGTGACTCTAGGCAAGTCACTTAACCTCAATTGCCTCAGCAAAAGAAGAAGAAAAAAAAGTGGATCTTTGTAAGATTTTTGTACTGAAAATATACCTACCATAATATCATAATCTCAATAAAATGGAAAAATTAGGAGAATCATACGTAGAATTTTTCTAGTGAACAAGAGTGCAACAAAATTATTTGAGGATTAGAAGAGTAAAATTGGTTCAACTCTGTGATGGATTTTCAAAAATTAACTTATTAATCAATCAGTTAATAATGGGAAATAATTTCTTTAAACATAAATTTAATATTTCTAGCATAATCTCTAGACTAAATGTAATTCTTAATTAGCACATTTGGTGGCAAATATTGCAAGTGGTGCTGTTTTTCTCTAACAACAAAATAATAGACTAATATCATTACTTGCTAGAATAGGAACCATTTAGAGGAGAAAAATTCAGTCTCCTATTTCCTTTAGCAGCAAATTAACTACTAATCTAAGCTTTGGTTCTGAATGTATTAGGTGAATTCATTGTCTTGGCATTATACAGATACAATTAGAATAATTAGACATTTGGAGGAATTTTAATGAACATAAAATTATGAGAATACAAGTTTGTAGCTGAGAGTTGCTATTTCCCATCTTTCCTTTTTTTTTTTCAAATAGATCTAGTGCTAAAAATGTATCAAAGTAGAAATATGAACTCATTCTTTTATCAGATGTTAATGTCATTAGGAATAAAAAGACATATTTTACACTTTTTTTGTGTTACATCTTCAATTCAAATAATTTTAACTTCACCTATTTCAAATATCAGAACATACAGAGGCTTCTATTTTTACTTAATCTTTCAGCAAAGGAACAAATAAATGACTCATAATATATGACTCTTAAAAAAGGAAGAACAGTGTCAAAGGATATGAACAGACAATTTTCAGGTGATGAAATTGAAACTATTTCCACTCATATGAAAGTGTTCCAAATCACTACTGATCAGAGAAATGCAAATTAAGACAACTCTGAGATACCACTACACACTTGTCAGATTGGCTAAGATGACAGGAAAAAATAATGATGAATGTTGGAGGGGATGTGGGAAAAACTGGGACACTGATGCATTGTTAGTGGAGTTGTGAAAGAATCCAACCATTCTTGACAGCAATCTGGAATTATGCCCAAAAAGTTATCAAACTGTGCATACCCTTTGACCCAGCAGTGCTACTACTGGGCTTATATCCCAAAGAAATACTAAAGAAGGGAAAGGGACCTGTATGTGCCAAAATATTTGTGGAAGCTCTTTTTGTAGTGGCTAGAAACTGGAAAATAAATGGATACCCATCAATTGGAGAATGGTTGGGTAAATTATGGTGTATGAATGCTATGGAATATTATTGTTCTGTAAGAAATGACCAGCAGGATGAATACAGAGAGGCTTGGAGAGACTTACATGGACTGATGCTGAGTGAAATGAGCAGAACCAGGAGATCATTATACACTTCAACAACAATACTGTATGAGGAAGTATTCTGATGGAAGTGGATATCTTCAACAAAGAGAAGATCTAATTCAGTTCCAATTGATCAATGATGGACAGAATCGGCTACACCCAAAGAAGGAACACTGGAAAATGAGTGTAAACTGTTTGCATTTTTTGTTTTTCTTCCAAGATTATTTTTACCTTTTGAATCCAATTCTTCCTTTGCAATAAGAAATTCGGTTCTGCACACATATATTGTATCTTGGATATACTATAACACATTTAACATGTATGAGACTACCTGCCATGTGGGGGAGAGGGTGGAGGGAAGGAGGGAAAATTCAGAATAGATGTGAGTGCAAGGGATAATGTTGTAAAAAATTACCTATGCATATGTACTGTCAAAAAAAAAGTTATAATTATAAAATTAATTTTTAAAAAATGAAAAAAAAACTATAAAAAAAGGAAATGCTGTGAATTTGAAAATTAAAAAAAAGAACAGTGAATGATGAAACAGATGACAACTGTATTCCATATTACTATTAATATATTATAATAATGAATAATGAAGAAATATAACTGATTAAAATAATTACTGAGGCATTTATTTGTTAACAAAGGAAAATAACTGAGAAACTCTAAAGCACATGCTACTCAGAAATGTAATAGGCCAAAAATACAATCTAAGACATATATTTTTCAAACACAGTCAGCAAAATATCAAGTTAAGACTAGAGTATATGTAAGAAAGTCTTCTCTTGACATGGAAATAAATGCCACTTAGATATATCAATTCAAAGTCACCCAAGTGGATGGCTGCACTACTGCCATTATCTCTGCTATCTTTCCCAGTATAAATTTCCATTATTTATTTGTGGACTGGATTTTGTGACGATTAGCATATAAACTGTGATTCAATATATCAAAGGGATTGGTGGCCTCCTTAAAGATTATGCCAACTCTGTACCACACTGGAAAAGCTTTGTCAGATCTATGTATTATTTAGAGTATTTTGATAATAATGTGAAAAATTAAGAGGTAAAAGACTACAATTCCAAATGAGCTGAACAAATAGTTTTTAAAGTATTAGTTCCTAAGCAAGGAATGTGTTTACTAAGAATCTATAAGTTTGTTTAATGATTGATCCTTTGCATTAGGATAAGTTTAAACATATAAACATGTTAAACCAAATTTCCTGTATGTGTAAGTCCTGGTAAACTTTTAAAATATAATTTATATAGCTCTAAGCTACGATTAGTAGAATTTGCTATTATAGATAAAATCTCTTAGGACTGTAAGTGATATTCTTTTGAGTTTGGGATTTGATTGTTTAGTCATTAAGTCAGTAACCCACCATTTGAGAAAATTTGAGAAAAATGCCATAAGTTACTCAGAGGAATATCTTTCTGAACCATCATAGGTAGACGAATTATCTGGGCAGGAGTTGGGAGGACAATCTTAGCCTCTGCTCAGGGTGGGATCCTTTTGAGTCAGTTTTCTAGTTGTTTCTTTGTTTCCCACATGATTATTCATGAGTCTGGCTATAAGATAGAATTATTACTGAGCAATGGGCTGTTAATAGATGTAAGGATGCTTTATCTTGTCATGTGTGTGCTCTTAGGCTGAAGCCTGAAGGACCTGTTTTGACCCTATTACAATCATGTGCCTGCATTTACCCCTCATAATAGAAAATCAGAGCAAATGGTCAGTAGAAGCCATAAGCTCAATAGAAGTATCCCAGGGGACAAAATGGTTTTCTACCTTAGATCTTATAAGATGCTTTCTTTTGCATCCACTGCATAAAGATTCATAATTTCTTTTTGTCTTTGAAGGGGCAAATCCAGGGAAAGTTAACACCTCTCAATTAACATGGGCAGTCATGTCCATAACATGGCAGTAGCTCAAGGCTTCTGGGATATCCCCCATATATTTGAACAGGCACTGGTTATCCAATATGTAGATGATATCTTGATCTGAAGCCCCACACAAGAAGCTTCTCTGACTGAAGCCATAAAACCTCCTAAAACTTCCAGCTCCCCTTCCCTATCCAGAGCTATGAAATTGTTTTGTCTAAAGGCCCACATAGTCTTATCAGTCTGTTAAGACCCTGAAGGCTAAATGAATCTCTTCCCCTGGCCTTAGCCCTAAAGTTTTTTATACTGTACATTGATGGAAGATGGGGCCAGGTTCTAGAGGTCACGACAGTGTCTGGAACCCTACCTCAGATCCCTTGCTTACTTCTCAAAGTAACTTGGTGCCTTTGGGGTGACCCTCTTGCCTTTAGAGCTAGCTGCCACAGCTCTTCTAATTGAGGGCTCACTCTAGGCCAATATTGGAGGTTCTAACCCTCCACTAGGACCAGAGCACTTTCCCTCAGAGTTTTAGAATTGGGGAAAAGAATGAGAGTGGACATCCATAATGACTAACATATTGTGCATGTTCATAGGACTAAGTGGAAAAAAGGGGATTTTTGGCAACAAAACAATTATGGCAAGCTATCCTAGAGAGAAAACTAGAGAGGTTTCTGTTATGTTTTGTAAAAGACAGCAGAATGGGGATTCACTTCAGGCCAAGAGGAACTGGTTGCAGATTCAGCTGTTCATCCTGCTGCCTGTCTGCCTCTGACCATGGCATCCTTTAATTCCCCAACTCCCACACTATTACACTCACATATTTAGCAAAGAGAACAAGCCTTTGCTAAAGAAAGGAGGTACACCCTTTCTCCTTCTAAGTGGTTTCAAACACTCTCAGAACAACTTCTAATCCAAGATCGGCCAGTGGAAACTTCTCTTTGGCCTAAGCCAAGCTACTCACTTGGGGGGAAAATGCTCTCCAAACCCCTGTGAAACCTATTTCAACTGGTCACAAGCTAGGAGAAACAATTAAACACGTCGATCAGGCCTGCTGAGTTTATGCCCCAGTAAATCTTGAAAGGGGTTTTAAACCACCACCACCACCCTCCTGAAGCCCATCCAGAGCAGTACACACTCGGAGTAAGATTGGCAAATATATTTTACACATATGCTTCCTTACAGAGCCTTCAAAGCCTTCCTTTGCAAAACTGAGAAGGCTCAGGAGGTATCAAGGTGTTTGCTAAAAGAAATCATACCTTGGCTTGGCCTGCCCAGATCTTTAGAGAGAGACTCAAAAGGTGGCCAAGGCACTTGAGATTACTTATCATCTTGTCATCAAAACCATTTGGTATTGGCTAAGAAATAGAATACTTAGGGTTAAAGTCACAAGATACAATAGTCAATGACTATAGTAATCTAGTGTTTGATAAACCTCAAAACTCCAACTTCTGGGATAAGAACTCACTAACAAAATTTGCTGGGAAAATTGGAAAATAGGATGGCAAAAACTAGGCACAGATTAACATCAAACAACATATACCAGATATAAGGTTGAAATGGGTTCATGATTTAGACGTAAAAAGTTATACAATAAGCAAATTAGAACAACAAGGAATAGTCTACCTCTCAGATCTGTGGAGAAGGAAGGAAATTTATGGTCAATGAAGAACTAGAAAATATTATAAAAGGCAAAATGGATAAGTTTTTAAAGGTTTCATATAAATAAAACAAATACAGGCAAGATTAGAAGGGAAACCAAAAACTGGGGGTAAAAATTTTAAAGGTGGTATTTCTGTTAAAAGTCTCATGTCTAAAATATATAGAAAACTGACTCAACTTTATATGAATACAAGTTGTTCCTCAATTGATCAAAGGATATGAATAGACAATTTTCAGATGAAAAAATTAAAGCCATTTCTAATGATATGAAAAAATGCTCTAAATCACTTTTGTTAGAGAAATGCAAATTAAAACAACTCTGAGGTTACAACTTCACATAATTCAGTTGGCTAAAATGACAGGAAATAATAATGATAAATGTGGGAAAGCTGGGACATTGTTGGTGAAGTTATTATAATCATTCTATAGAGTAATTTGGGTTTATACCCAAGGGCTATCAAACTGTTCATAATCTTTGATCCAGCAGTAGTATCAATACTGAGCCTCTATTCAAAGTGATCATAAAAAAGGAAAAAAGACTCACACAAGCAAAAGTGTTTGTAGCAGTCCTTTGTGTAGTGGCAAGGAACTGGAAATTGAGTGGATGCCCATCAATTGGGGAATGGCTGAACAATTATGGTATATGAAGGTTATGAAGTAATATTGTTCATAAGAAATGATGAGCAGGATGATTTCAGAACGGTCTAGAGAGACATATGAACTGATACTAAGTGAACTAAGAAAGCATTGTATACAGCAACAAGATAATGCGATAAATAACTATGATAGACTTGCTTCTTTTAACAATGAGATGATTCAGGGCAATTCCAACAGTCTTGTGATGGAGAGAGTCACTGCATCTACAGAAAGAACTCTAAGGATTGAATGTGGATCACAACATAGTATTTTCACCTTTCTTGTTGTTTGCTTTTTCTTTCTCATTTTTTTCCCTTTTGATCTGATTTTTCTTGTGCAGCATGGTAAATGTGGAAATGTTTATTTTATTTCATTCATTTATTTATTTATTTTTGAGGCTGGGTTAAGTGACTTGCCCAGGATCACACAGCTAGGAAGTGTTAAGTGTCTGAGACCAGATTTGAACTCAGGTCCTCCTGAATTCAAGGCTGGTGCTCTATCCACTATGCCACCTCGCTGCTCCATGTGGAAATGTAAAAGAATTTCACATATTTAACCTATTCTAGATTACTTGCTATCTAGGGAAAGGAGGGAGGGGGGGGAAGCTGAGGAGGGAGAAAGGAAAATTTGGAACACAAGGTTTTGCAAGGGTGAATGTTGAACACTATCTTTGCATATATTTTGAAAAATAAAAAGCTATTATTATTTTTTTTAAAAAAAGTATGTGTAGAATTTCTTTCAAAACACTTCAAAGTTTTTATGACATATTAATACTCTTAAATTATTTAAGCTTAACTACTTAGTAAATGGCACTTATTTTGGTGCTTGAAAAACTTACTGATATATTAAGGGACATATGAACCCAAAAAGTTTGGGAACATCTTTCCATAGAAAGAATACGGCCTCTATTAACCAGAGTCACTTTTTGGTTTGTGTTTGGTTAACAACTGTTTCTCTCTGAAGAAAAGGCTATGACACAAAAATAAAAGGTATAGATGAGACTCAAAAAAACCTATATAATCATTTTGTCCTTATAGCCATGCAGATAAATAAATACAATTTCATTGTGGAATGAATACTTATTAACTCTTTCAGGGAAAAAAATGTATAGCAACAATAAAAACTAAATGCTACTATGCCAAGGGAAAAAAAATCATTAGTAATAGAAATAGAGTTTCAGACATAACTCAGCACTCAATGGATCAAAGAATTTAAGTTGAAAAATTAACTTGTGTATATCTAGTAAAATCACATTCCAACTTTCCTAACCTCTCATGGAAGACAATTTTTGCATAGAGAAATTTATCATAATCCCAATATATTCCCAAAATGTCAAATTTCAATGAGTAGATAAAGAAGGAAGGCAGGAAAAAATGTAAAATTGAGAATCAGACTTCTTCCTCTTACCATAATTCTAAACCATCTTCCAAAAGATAAACATGTGGTGGCTGGGAAACATCTGTACTCAGTTGAATAATTGGGAGCAGGAAAGGATATAGGTTCTTGCTGTCTGCTCCTAATCCCTAAAGGAAGTATAAATAAAACTTAACATAAGAAATTCTAAATTAACAATTAAATTCTAATTCTAAAATAGCAAAACAAAATTTAAAAATCCCAAACAAATCAACAACAATAATAAAAATTATCCTAAAAGCCAACATATATATACATATATGAAAAGAGGATATTCTTTAAGTCCAATTTACATATAGTAACTATAGCAAGTCAGTTCTCTTCTCTTGTAACTGGCAAATAAGTAGATTAAAATTATTAGTACAATTTAATGTCAATTAAAATAATGTAACACGAACTTGGATATGCTAAGGTGTTGAGAGCTTCCAAATATACAAACAAACAAACAAACAAACAAATTTTTGTTACATGGTCAAAATTTCACTTTAGCATTTAGAAGTCTGTTTCTGTAAACTACACCTCTAAATAAGACTTAAATTGCCTACAATGGAAATGAGGCAGCACAGAATTACTTCAACAAATAGAGACTGCAACTGGTTTCAAGAAGAAAAGAAACATTAATTGCCTGTGTTTCAGAGAATTTTTGTCTTATGTCTATGATCACATAATAATCAGATGTGAGATCTAAATTCAAGTATTACTAACTCCAAAGTCTATCACACTAGCCACTGTCATACTCCCTGTCAACAATAACAAAACTTTCAAATAAAAATTCTGTGTGTCTAGTTGAATTGAGTGAGTCAAATATGCATCATGATTTATATAATACTGTAATTTACAAAGAAGTCTAAAAGGAGAAAAAAAGTAAAGTCAGAAATTCTCTCTTTCTATAATAATTTCTGCAACAAAAGATTGATGTGAAGGAGCAGAAATCAAACTACTGCTATATACATAATGGGTAATGTTCACATCAAAGAATTGATATGGCATTTTTTAGATGCATAAAAACCTACATTTACATCTAGGATAATGCTCTGTTTTTATTGTTATTTAATGCACTGCACTTATAATAAATTCTAATTTCATAAAATGTTTCATAAAAGTTTTATTTCCCTCTTTTACTTGAAGTTGTACCTTATATCAAATTATTAGAAACACAAATGATTCTTAAAAATAGTGAATACATTTTACTATTTTCTTCAGATGAACTTTGTTTAATTATTATATATTATATATAATATATTACATTATTATATCTATTACAATATATTACTAAGAAAAAAGAGAAATGGTAATGAATATGATCAGGTCAACATAGTAAATTTTAAAGGTTACCCAATGTTAAAATTGTCCAGGAAAAAATATCCCAATTGTTAATGGAATAAAACAGAAGTAAAACAGTATTAAGGGGTGGGAGGAGAATGCTAATTTATATTATATAGGAAGTAAAGCATTATTTACCCAAGAAATTTTTAATATACTTGATTATTGGATCACATATCAGAGTTGGCAAAATAAGTGACAGAATAATGAAATTGTTAAAAGTCCATTACTTTAAAAAAAAAAAATTAAAATTAAAGAAGAAATTTCCCTATTCAAATATAAAAGAGCTCAATCAAATAAAATCTAAAATTTTCAAAATCCTGACAGGAAATAAAACTTTAATGGCTCTCATTACAGATAAAAGAAAGAAATCTGCCAGCAAATGAAAGGTTGATTCCATTTCAAGATAAAGAAATTTTATCCACTGTAAAAGACATAACCTCCCAGTTAAGGTGGCACATGGTTAGCTGAGGTAAAAAGCTAAGTGCCTCTTTGAACCAAGACAGAGAGGAAAGCTTCAAAACATTCATTATCCATCAATTAAAACAAGTTGTCTAAGGTTAGGTATATTAAATATATTGGGTATATTTTACAATATTGTAAAATATACCCAATTTGAATGTATCTGAAGGACATAAAGATTTAGTTCAGGAATCTTCTAAAAGATAGTTATATTCCAAAACAGAAAATTCCTCAAGTTATAAAGCACCAATGATATTTTATGAAAATTGTTTTTAAAATATCTTTATAAAGAAATATTTTTTAAAGAACAAATAAGTTATCATTTGAAAAGTATACTTTCTTAAAAACTAAGGATCACACATGATCACACATACCAACTTATCAAAAAATGTTTTATTCTTTCAAATTTGAAAGTACATTTTTATCATATTTGAGTTCAAAAAAAAATTTTAATGAGTTTTAAAAATCAAGCTTTTTCAATAACAATGGAGATTATTCAAGCATCTATATTAACAAATATCTTATGAGTCTAACTTAATAATGAATTTTATAGTGAATACTATTAGATTTCAAACTATGGGATATGAACTTTTCATAGCATTAAAGGGTTATCACAGTTAAATAATTCAAAGTAAATTCCTGTGAAACAAATCTCAAAGTTTACCCAAAAAAATGCCAATTGAAAAGATGATTAATGTGTACAATTTAGAATATTTTTTTATCTGTTGGAGTATAGCTCTCAGGGACTGATTCTACTATTTGTCTCATTTTTCCATCCGTGTAAAATTATGTTAAGGCAATGATAGTTGTTCTTGATTCAATAATAACAATTTCTCTAATCTTTCTATATATAATTAAAGTAACATAGAAATCTAATCTATCTAACTGAAAATTCAATTTTAAGAAGTTTTTCTAATTCATTCGATAATTTGCAGAACCAATCACAAGACTGGCCCTTAAGATCATAAATTCAGAGCCAGGGAGGGCCTTAAAATGTCATCATGTCCAACTCCTCTAACAATGAGAAAACTGAAATGTACAGAGTTTATGCACCTTGCCTATGTGGTCAGTAAGCAAGGAAGGAATTTGAACCCAGGTTCCCTGACTTTGTATACTCAAGGTTCAGAGGCAGATAGATGTATGCTGTGGTCAGATGATCTGCCTCTGTCCAGTTAAGCCAAGAGTGTTACAAGAAGGTTGGCCTAACATGATCTCTCTTCAGAATTATATAAGCATGCAATATGCTATGATGAAGATGATATTCACAATTCCTTCAAGTTTGATAGAGTGAAAAAAATGAAGTATTTGAAGTCCCTTCTTCTTTCTAATTCCCCGGTTCTCATCTGACAATGATTGCATAATCTATCAAAGATTGTGAATAAAAGTTAAAGCAAATAAAATCATAGAATGTAAATCATTATGGTTCTATAGAAAACACTTTAATATTACAATACTTAGGAACTAATAATAGATATTTATTAACATGTGCTTTCTATTTTAACAGTACAAAATCAGACTTAATGACATATGTATAGAAGTGAAACAATAAAATTCAAAAGAAAAAGAACAAATCTCATTTTAAGAAAGCCTAATTTACAAGACAATGTTATTTTAAAAAAATACATTTTGAAATTTTTGCTGATATTCCCCTGAAATAAAAAGATCTAATCTAGATGATGAAATGATGAATAGAGACAGAATGGTTTGATGAATAATGCAAGAGTCAGAAAGACCTGGATTTAAAACCTACTGCTAACATGTACTAGTTGTGTGATCCTTGGCAAATCAGTTAATCTTCGTGGCTGTACTTTCTATAAATTGGGAAGGAAGAAGGGAAAGCCTGATGGCTTCAAAGGTCTCTCCAAGCTCTTAAGACTATGCAGATGTTATTAAAGTTTGGCAGATTTGAGGCTCAATCTATTTAAATAGCCAAATGTATAGGGTGCATTTTTCTTTCCAGAACAAGTCTAGGTCTGTCCACTGACACAAAGCTAATCTATAATAATCTATTGCATAACCATTTAGCTTACTGATAAATAAATAAATAAATAAATAAATAAATAAATAAATAAATAAATGGGTGAATGAATGAATGAATGAATGAATGAATGAAAGAAAATCAAAAAAGAAACAAAATAAAGAGCCTAAAATATAACATTCAAGAGAAATGTGAATATTTGGATATAAGCATATAGATAAGGCAAGGAAAAAGAACAGGAATACCAGAAGAACAAAGACATTTACCATATCCCTGCCATGGGGAAACCAGAAGAAAATAAAAACAAATTGGAGAAACAAGATTAATTATACTTTTCATTCGGTTTCTCTTTTCCAAGCAGTTTTCCCCTTCAATTCCCAACATACTTCTCCCATCAGCTCTCCCAAATTATCTTTTTTATGCTGTCAAGGATAAAGCCATAGGGAGCAAATCTTGGTTGGAGAATTTGGACACAAATTTCTCCATTACATGGAAGTACTACAATTCAAACTATTAGTCTCTAGTAGTTAAAGCCCCAATGGGTCTGGTATCTTTTCTGTTCTATTTTCCACAGTTGAGGGGAAAAAAAGGAACAAAAGGATTCAATATGAAAGAGAAAGTAAAAATCTAAAGAGAAGGATTTAAGAATAAAAAGTAAAACAAATGAATAAATTTGTTAAGTGAAACAAATTGGTAAAAAGAAAAGAAATAACAGATTGTGAAGTAAGGAAAAGGAAGTAGGATTGCCTATAAAATTGCCCAAACAAATGAAAGAACAGCTCTCAAGAAATGATTAAAGTCTGTAAAGGCTCTACTTAGCAGCTGAGTTACTACACTTAAGTTTACAAAAAAAAAAAAAAAAAAAAAAAAAAGTCTGCAGGGACTTGAATTAATTATGTGAGGTTTGCATTTTTGGCATAGCCAAGTAACCAATATTCCAAAACTTGGATTGTCTCCTTCAGAGGAGAAGAGGTGAAATATCTTGAGGAACAGCTCTCCAAGACCCAAGATATCTATCCATTGCCATTAAATATGTTCTTAAAATAAAAAAAAGGGAGGTGGGGGGGGGGGGAGACCGCTAGGCGAAGCAGTGGATAAAGCACCAGTCCTGAAGTCAAGAGGCTTTAATTTCAAATCTGACTTCAAACATTTAACGCGTCCTGGCTGTGTGACCCTGGGCAAGTCATTTAACTTCAACTGCCTCAACAAAAAATAAATAAATAAATATAAATAAAGGGGACCTTAATTGGGATGGAGGTTGGAACTCAAGGAAGAAGGTAGGGAAGCAATGGTTTATACTCCAAAGATAGTAGAGTTATGTAAGCTTTTAAGTGGACAGTAATTCAATAAAATAACCTTTAATAAATGCATACTGTATGCTATACTCTGTAAAATCTGGGCTAGCTCCCTGAAGGGCTCAGAATCAGCCAGAGTCAGATAAGCAAAAGTCTTTGCCCCACATGGGGCAGCAAAATGTGAAGTTCTGTTGTCTCTAGATTGTAATCCTTCTCTTGGGGAGCAGGATGCTTGGAGAGCTTCTGGAGAGGCAGCCTTAGTTTTAGTTCCAGTATCAGTAATCCCCAAAATGCAGCCAGGAGTTAAAGTCCTTTACTGTCTCTTTCAAAATCTTCTCTCCAGCTCCCTCTGAATCCAAAGCCTCCAGCCAGCACAAAAACAGATGTGGGAATGAAATCTTGACTCTGAATCTCCTAGAGTGTGGGAATCAGATGCTGAATCTCCTAGAGTGGGATTGTGGGTTTCCCAAAATTCAATCCTAGATTCAATCCTGGAAGTCCATGAACAGGCTTTTCCTTTTTCTGCTGGACTTGCGAATCCACTGAATCCTAGCTCTGAATCTCCTCGAGCTTCCCTAAAGTTCTCCTGAGAAGTCTTCTCCTTGACCAATCCAGACTGACTTCCCCACTCAATGTTGGCTCCTTATATCCTCCCAGAGAATGAGCTTGTGGGAACTCCTTACAGAATCAATGAGCAAACTCCTAATAAAGGTATAAACTCCCTCAAAGGTTTGAACCAAGAAGATTACCTTGTCTCAAGTTCTGGCCCATAACATCTTTAAGAATCCTAACAGTACTCTATGCTCAACACTGGGGATATAAATAAAAAAGTCTCTACAGTTAGCACCTAGAAATCCTAACATCGATGTTAGAATTACTAGGTGCTAACTTCTCTACCCCTCAGAGAATTTACAATCTAATGGGGGAAGATAATGCACAAAAGGATACTTAAAAGAAAAGGGGAAAGGTAGAGGAGGCCTTCCTTCAGGTAAAACCAAGCAGAGCCACTGATAAGAAATGAAGCTGTAGCTGGTAACAACCTTTTCATGAGTTACTAAAGTACTATTTGTCAGACCTTTTACTTTCATGAGACATACACAAGACATAAAAGAGAACTTATTAACAAGAATGATTACTACTGACTCTTGACATAGGCAAAAATAAGACTTCCAGAAGAAAACTAGAAAATGATGGTGAATATTATAGAATTACTGGGAAACAACTGTTTATTTCCCTCTTGTTCTTGAAAGCAAGGGATGCAAAAGGGAAAAATTGATCTGAATTAAAAGCAACTAACTAAAAAGATAGTGTCAGCAAATATAATTTTTATTTCTAAACAAGGGATTTAAACACAGAAAAGCATATTTCTGACCAGGGATGAAGTTCATATAACCAGGATTGATAAAAACACTTCCTAAAGGTTTTCTTTACTACTCAAAATAGCTTTCAAATAAAAAAAATAGAGGAGAGAAAAAATTCTCTATGTATTATCTACTGAACATGTTACAATGAAGGAAGAAAAATAGTACCTAGAAAGCCAGAGAGGTTCTCAGGACGCAAAATTCCAAGAAAAGAATTAGTAGTAAAGTCTTATGTTTTCTTTATATTACCTTGGGATACTTGAAAAGAGGGAACAAAAGTGGTTAACGAGAAGATGGTATTTAAGATAGCAATAAGATAGCATATAGCTATTCTTAAGAAATCTAAGTTATAAACAGATGAATTACATGCCTGAGTATTGAAAGAACTGACCTATGTGACTGCAAGCCACCATCAGTTATTTCTGAAAGACCATAAGAACATGCATGAGATGAACTTGGTCCAACAATCAAGACTAACATTAGTCTGAATAATAACAACTATCATCATGACAGCTAACTAAATAGCACCTATTGTGTGCCAGACACTATGCTAAGCACTTATTATCTCATTTGATCTTCACAGCAACACTGGGAAGTAAGTACTATTATTACCTCCATTTTGCAGTTGAAGGAAACTAAGGCAAACAGAAATTAAGGAATATGCCTGGAGTCACTCAACTAAAAAGTATCTGAGAACAAATTTGAACTCAGGTCTTCCTGACTCCAAGTGCAGTGCTCTATCTACTGCAAGAGAGCCAAACATCTCTAAAACTATATTATAAAGCAGCAGTCACCAAAACCATCTGGTATTGGCTAAGAAATAGACTAGCTGTTCAGTGGAATAAGTGAAAATAGTTCAAAATAGTCAATAACTATAGCAATCTAGTGTTTGACAAACCCATATATCCCAACTTTTGGGATAAGAATTCACTATTTGACAAAAACTGCTGGGAAAACTGGAAATTAGTATGGCAGAAACTAGGCATGGAACCACACTTAAAACCGTACAGCAAGATAAGATCAAAATGGGTTAATGATTTAGCATAAAGAAAAAGATTATAAATAAATTAGAGGAACATTGGATAGTTTATCTTTCAGACTTGTGGAGGAGGATCATTATTAATCACAAAATAGAAAAATTTTAATATATCAAATTAAAAAGCTTTTGTAAAAACAAAACTAATGCAAACAAAATCAGAAGGGAAGCAATAAACTAGGAAAACATTTTTACAGTTAAAGATTCTGATAAAGGCCTCATTTCCAAAATATATAGAGAACTAACTCTAATTTATAAGAAATCAAACCATTCTCCAATTGACAAATGACCAAAGGATATGAACAGACAATTGCACAGAAATTGAAACTATTTCTACTCATATGAAAGGTATTCCAAATCATTATTGATCACAAAAATGCAAATTAAGACAACTCTGAGATACCACTACACACTTATCAGATTGGCTAAGGTGACAGGAAAAGATAATAACAAATGTTGGAGGGGATGCAGAAAAACTGGGACACTGACGCATTGTTGGTGGAGTTGTGAACCGATCTAACCATTCTGGAGAGCAATTTGGAACTATGCTCAAAAAGTTATCAAAGTATGGGTGCCCTTTGATCCAAGAGTGTTAATACTGGGCTTATATCCCAAAGAGATATTAAAGAAGGGAAAGGGACCTGAATGTGCCAAAATATTTGTAGCAGCCCTTTTTGTAGTGGCTAGAAACTGAAAATGAATGGATGTCTATCAATTAGAGAATGGTTGGGTAAATTGTGGTATATGAATGTTATGGAATATTATTGTCTGTAAGAAATGACCAGCAGGATGAATATAGAGAGGCTTGGAGAGACTTACATGAACTGATGCTGAGTGAAAGGAACAAAACCAGGAGATCATTATACATATCAACAACAATACTGTAGGAGGAGATATTCTGATGGAAGTGGATATCTTAGACAAAGAGAAGATCCAATTCAGTTCCAATTGATCAATGATGGATAGAATTAACTATACCCAGAGAAGGAACATTGGGAAATGAATGTGAAGTACTTGCATTTTTGTTTTTCTTCCCAGGTTATTTTTACCTTCTGAATCCAACTCTTCTAATGCAACAAGGAATTATACGGATCTGTACACATATATTGTATCTAAGATATACTTTAATATGTTTATATATATAGACATGTTTATATATATACATATGAGACTTGCTGCCATCTAGGAGAGGGGGTGAAGGAAGGGAAAGGAAAAATTGGAACAGAAGTGAGTACAAGGGACAATGTTGTAAAAATTACCCATGCATATGTTCTGTCAATAAAAAGCTATTAAAAAAAAAACAAAAAAGAGCTAAACATGCTTATTTTCAAAAAGAGGGACCAAAGCACCTGCAAATTAAAATCAAATGACTTCAATTCCTAGCAAATTTCTGGTACACCTAGAAAACACCTAGGGCACACCTAGAAAAATAATATTTAAGGCAACAGGTCAACATGCTTCAACAAGAATCGACTGTAATACATTTTGGTTCTTTCCTTTTTTTGACAGGGTTACTAATCAATTGATATTAATTATTAAATATTAATTGCTAATTAAGTACCTACTAGTTCCCGGAACTGTGCTTCAGTGTTAAGAATATTTCCATCTTAAAAGAGAAGACACAAGCACATATAAAATAACTGAATGGCCAGACTCAAAGAATAGTTGTTAATGGTTCAATAACAATTTAGCTTGAGTCCTGCAGCAAAATACACTGGAGATGTAACTTGGATAAAGGTATATATTGCATGCTTATCAAATCTGCAAAGGACATAAAGTTGGAAGGGATAGTTAACATACTGCATGGCAGAGTCACAATCCAAAAAGACAAGTTAAAGCAAGGGGTTTAATCTGGTAAACTTAAATTCAATATGGAAAAATGTGAAGTCCAAGTGAGCTCCCTGTTGACTTCAGGATCAGTCAGAGTCAGGATCAGCAAAAAGTCCTTAATCTTTAGGGGAAGAAATAAAGGAGACAGAAAGACCTCCATGAAGCTCGCCACCAACCTCCCTTCTACTCATTGTCCTCCTCCAAAGTGACTCTGGCTTGTCTTACTCCATCCCCTAATCCCTCCTACAATTATCTGTATACACCAAAAGATCTAGCCAGCACAGAATAGTGAGTAGGGACATTTTCCAAATATATGCTAATAGAGTACTGTCCAATAGGTAATTAGCCTTAAGTGCTGTGTTGTCTGATTCCAGTGCACCTATTCAGAGTTTCAGTCCTTTACAGAAAAAGGTCAAGTCTTACATTTAGTTTTAAAAAACTCAACATCACAAGTAGGAAGAATGATTACAGCAGTTTGTCTGGAAAAGTTCTAGTAGTTTAAATGAAAGGCAAGTTCAATATTCTATAGCAACCCCAAATCTAATACAACGTTGGTCGCATTTACAGGGGTATAATTTCCAAGAGCAAAGTGTTAATGGCCATTCTACTTTACCAGGATCAAACCAAACAAAAAATATTTCAGGAAATATAGGAAAGATGTTGATTGGCTAGCAAGTATCCAATAGACAATTAAGGCTGGGAAAGGGTCTTGAATCCATTAACAAATGAAAATCAACTAATGAAGCTTGTTATATTTAACCTGAAGAAAAGAAAACAAGGGGAAAGAATAATTCCCTTCAGATATCTGAAGGGCTCTAATTTGGTATAAAAATTGGATTTGTTCTGTTTGGTCCATAGAAAAGAAACAGTAGCATTATATGGAAGTTGCAAAAAAGGCATGTGTAAAACGATGTTAGGAAGAATTTCCAAACAATTTAACTTATCCAAAGTAGATTAAGCTACTTCAAAAGGTAGTAAGTTCCCTAATTCACAGAAATCAGAGATCAATGACCACATTAGGACTCAATGGGGGATAAAAACCCATTAAGCTCTAAGAAACTCTTGTTAAAATCTCTCCCCACTCAAAACTCAGAAATGAACTTTTAATCACCAATTTAAAATACATTTCACTGATGTTTACTTGAATTCACTCCTTTATCATTATCACAAAAATAATAATTAAGCACTATTATTCAGCCAAATTGGTTCCTTTACTGTTAGTCACACTCAATATTCCCTATCTTACATGGGTGCTTTTGCACATGCTGCCCTCCATTAATTACTTCTCCTACATTCTCATATTTCCTATACTCTATACCTCAAAACTATTCTGTGTTTCATTATTCCATTTCTCAGAATACAAAGTAACTTCCTCTTTGACAAGGCCTTCTATTTGGGTACATTGTATCAACTCTTTGCAGGACTTTCTGCAGCTTTCCACATGGGATCATACCACTTTTGTCACTTGTTCATCTTTGATTTTTCACTATTTCCTTGTATTCTGGTATCTCCTTTGGAAAAAAATTCTGATTCTACCATTCCCTCAAGTCAAGAGTTATCAACCTCTCTTCCTATTACATTAAACTTGAAAATGGAACAGTCTACATTTATTGCTTGCACTCCCCCCCTCCCCACCAATTCAATCAATACTCCTAAAATTTTCTTTAAAGCCTATTTTGATAATATTTTCTCTATGATAGCAAATTGAAATCGTCTCCTTCTCCCCTCAAAAAATTCACCATTGAATCAAAAAAGTACAGTTCAGCAAAACAAATCATCAACTTATTTAATTCAACTTCATTTTAAAACTCTGTAATTCACATTATGTCCATCTTAACAAGTATTCTTAAAATCATAAGCCCTAGAAAGCAATGGCTGTTCTCAGTTCTTCTTTATCTTCTAATGGCCTTTGACAGTGTTTTCCACATTTTTCCTAAATACTGGTACTGTTCTGTATTAGCATACCCAATAATTCATTTAAAATCTCCTTTGTTAGCTCACCATCTTTGATCCCTAAAAATCCATAAGTTTTTGTTTGCTGCTCCTTTACTACATCTTTTTCTGCATTTTCTCCCTTAATAATTTTATCTAATGACAGAGGTTAACTTATCAACTCTATACAGATGATTTCCAAATTTAAATACCCCATATAATATCTCTTTGTACTCTTTTTTACTTCATCAAAACTAATGTGTTAATTTACCATCTCTACATGTAAGATTTCCAGATCTACATAAGTGACTATAGCTATTCAAATTGCAGTTCAGCATCATCAGTTGCCTATTGGACATTTCTAATTAGACATATGATAGACATCAGAACAGAGAATAAGTATTTAAATAAATGCTGATTGTTTCATATTACCTTCAAAATGTCCAAAGTAATCTTTCTACCAAATCCTTTTCTAAGTTCTCTATTACTGTCAAGGACACTATCATGTCATATTTTCAGGTTCAAAAATGAAAAGTCTTATCTTTTTACTCACACTAAATAACCAATCAGCTGCCAAATTTTATCATTTATGTTCACATCTCTTTTTACCCCCTTCTTCAGATTACTTCAGGTCTTCCATTATTTTCCACCTGCAATACTGAAATAGCTTACTAACTGATCTTTGTGGATCCACTCTTCTATCCATTTCATCTTTCAACTATAAATAAAATATAAACTACTTGGTATTGTTGTTTCAATTGCTTCTTTGTATTCCAAGATCCCTGCTTCATACTAGAAGCACTAAGTTGCTGGAGACCTCCAGCTCAGTATCCTATCAACATCATAGACTTAACACAAACTAAAAATTTCATTTCTTTTCCCAATAAAAACTAGCTCTATCACAGAAGTTTATAATTTGTCTAGGTCCATAATGAAGAGAAGGAGTAGATTGTAATTTATTCTGAAATCTCTGACACTCCTACCTAACAGCAAAACCATCTTCCCCCCCCCCCGCCCTGAGGCTAGGGTTAAGTGACTTGTCCAGGGTCACACAGCTAGGAAGTGTTAAGACCAGATTTGAACTCGGGTCTTCCTGAATTCAAGGCTGGTGCTCTATCCACTGCACCACCTAGCTGCCCCCTAAAACCATCTTTTTAATAACAATATTTTCTTCATGCACAATCACTATTTCTTGGCTGTGAATCATGGAATATCATAATCTCTTAAGAAACAAATCTACTATGAAGCACAACAAAATTTGATATTAGTATATCTAGCGGGTTGTTGTTGCTTATAACCAAACAAGAAATGATTCATAAAAGTAAAATTCACAATTTAAAAGTTCATCACAAAACCAATGCATCTAATTTTAGAAAAGAATGCAAATAGTTTTTTCTAATAAAGGTCTCATTTCTAAGGTATATACGTCATATTTATAAGAATAAGTCATAAGTCTTAGTCATATTTATAAGAATAAGAAGCCATACCTCAAATTACAAATTCCTACTAATTACAAAGGTGGTTTTCAGAGAAAGAAATCCAAGATATTAATAAGACATGTTAAAAATATTTTGTTTCAGCAATAATTAGAAAAATGCAAATTTTAACAATTCTGAGGCATCTAATGTCCATCAAACTGGTAAAGCTGACAAAAATGGCAAATGGCAAATATTAAAAGGAGCTATGAGAAAACAGATAGATTAATGAAATGTTGCTGGGCCTGTGAATTAAATCAACTATTCTGAAATTCATAAGACCATATCCAAAAAGCTATTAAAGCTGTGATTACCTTTTGATACAGCAAAACCTTTGCATGGTCTCGCAACTATCAACATTTTGTACAAAAATTGTGGCAATTCTTTTTATTAATTGGGGAATAACCGAGTATACTGTGGTACATGAATATTATGGGATACTACCAAGCTGTGAGAAATATGAAAGGGAATTAGTTTCAGAGAAACCCTGAAAGACTTACATAAATTTATGCACAAAGAAGCAGAAACAGAAAAATAATGAATAAAAAAGTTACACAACTTTGAAAGATTTCAAGGACTCTGATCAACATAATAATAATAAAAAAAAAACAATTCTAGAGGATTCATAATCAAACAAGCTACACAGCTCATAACAGAGAATTGATGGATTCAAATGGTATAATAAGACTTTTTTTAGACATGGCCAATAGAATTTTTTGCTTGGCCATCTATACAGGTGTGTATAAGTCTTTTTCTGGCTTTCTCAAGATAAGAAAAAATGTGAGGAAGAAATTAGTCAAGAAAGAATATACTTGAAAAAAATAAAATTGAAATTTTAAAAAATTAATGTTATATCTTAGTAAATTCTAATTATAGACTAGAATTGAGAATACAATTCCTTTATAAAGCAAAGTATATTAGAAACAGTTTTTCCTCTATAATTAATAAGTAGGGAGCAATAAGTCCCATTTGCTATAAATTTAGAAATGACGACAACTCAAGAGGAAAAAAAAGTAAAGGTGTCTACTTAAGAAATAATTAATTTAACTCCTCAAAAAATAATGGTAAAGAATATTTCCTAAACAGAGGTCAAAATGGCTATAATATTTCCCTCTTTTTGCTCATGCTGTACAAATAAAATAAATAGGCCTCTTGGCAATATGATAAATGAAGAGCAATGATCTTACAGTAAAGTATCCGTTTCACTCTGAACTACACTATTTTCTAGGCAGGTGACTGAAGGTAAATCATATCATTTTTCTGTTTTTAAATATCTTTATCTGTAAAAAGGGAAAAGAATCTACTTCTGGATTCTTACAATAATAAAATGAAAAGAAATACTTTGAAAATATGTTATAAAAATATCCGAGGTTTGTTTTGTTATTCCCGTGACTAATAAGTATCTGGGCCTGGATTTGTACCCAGGTCCTTCTGTCTCCTGACTCCATATTTTTTCTGCTGGTTGGAAAATAGGTTGAATGGGGAGAGAAACTTGAGAGAAACTTGAATGGCAGAAACCAGTTAGAAGGCTATTGGAATAGACCAGTTTTGAAAAATAATTCACAACATCACCAAATAACAGGAGCCTAGATCAGAGATAAAAGGAATCAGAGAGGTTAACTAGTTCAAATCCTTCATTTACTTAGGCTCACATCCCAGTGTGTACAGACACGTTTTAGCTGTGTAACCATTGGCAAGGAACATAAATCTTTTAAGATCCTTACAGTTTTATGAGAATAATATTTGTACCATCTAACTCAAAAAATTTATATATCTCATATATTTGTTCATTCAACAAGCATAAAAAGTGTAAAAATGCATCGGAAGGACTACAAGTAGGATAAGGATTTTTCCCAACTCAGCTTTCTTAGAGTCATTCTCATCCTCCCACCTGTATATAAATTATATATTTTTATATATAATTATTATTCTTTCTATCTATATCTATCTATCTAGCTATCTAGCTATCTATATCTATATCTATATACACACACAAAAACCCTGCCAACTATTAGAAGCTTCCTCTCCTATCCCTATAAATAGCAACTTAGGAATATCCAGAATGAAATGAAACCAGATAATGCAACCTTAAATGATATTCTGGTTTTCCTAACTCTATGAACATTCCTTTTGCTTCTGTTTATTCCTTTCATCTCCTGACCACTAAATATGGTACATTCTTACACACACACACACACACACACACACACACACACACACACACACACACACACACACACACACACACAGCTTAGCATATACCTACAGTATTCTAATATTGTTTTTTAATTGTCTTTCCATTCATTCAGTGATTTTCATCATAAATAACCTCTATTCAGTTTCAGCTCTTACCCTTACAATAGCACTTTTTTATCTTATATTTCTCCAGAGCTCCAAGTGCACATTTCCAGCTAAGCAGAACCTCAAGTACAATATTTCTAAATCTAAATTCAACATATTCCCTTCCACATTATGCCTTTACACAGGTTTGATAGATACCTCGGACATCTTTGTTTCCTCCTTTCCCCAATACAATGAACAATTGAAAATAGCTAATATTTTTAAATGTAAGTAAAAAATTCATAATTATATATTGGATAGGAGAAGGGAAAGAATGAGCCTGAATAGAAAGCTACTTTGATGAATCTGAAAAAAATTCCAAACTGATGAAATTCAATTCCTGTGGTTATAGTTTCCTATTATTTGGTAACTTCATGCCTAAAGTCAAAATCATCTGTTGAAATAAATATAGAAGTTTTGTGAAACTGAAATGGCAAAATGATAAGTAAAAAGTAGAAAAGCTTCCCAACAATTCTATAAAAATTGTGTAAAATGAATATGTGAACTAAAGTTATCTTGGAAAAATCACGTCTCAGATTATAAAAGAATCAACTAATAAAACTAAGATGCCAAATTATTTTTCAGTCATCACAAATAACATGAAAAGATGTATGAGTCATTTACCTGAACAAGATGAATAAGAGTAGTCAAAATGGCACATCTGAGCATATTATGTTCTTCACTCTGCTTCCAAAGTAAGGGCAAATATTGAACCAAACATCCTACATAGGGGCGTATCTACATTTAGGAAGAAAAAAAAAAAAAAAAAAGGCAAAATGGATAGTGAAAGGGCCCAACTTAAAAAAAAAAAAAAATGGAAGATATACAAATAGCTATATTTTAGTTTTTATTAAATCCTATTATATACAGATTATTTTCTCTAAGAGTTGACACTTTAGAATAAAGTTACTAGGGGATAGCTAGGTGGCACAGTGGATAGAGCACCAGCCTTGAATTCAGGAGGAACGGAGTTCAAATCTGATCTCAGACATTTGATACTTCCTAGCTGTGTTAGCCTGGGCAAGTCACTTAACCCCAACCTCAGAAAAAATAAAAAATAAAAAAAAAGTTACTATATATATATATATATATATATATATATATATATATATATATATATATATATATATATATATACACATATAAACAAAGAATTAAAAGACATTGTTGTAAATATCTAATATAACTAAAAAGAAATATCAATTTTGTCTGATGGAAGTAATAAAAACTATTAAACTCAATTAGCAAACTACACAAACTACCTATATTCATTTTTTCTTTCTTTCTTAAATTAAGCTTCATAAGTGGAATATGCCTCACATTAAAAGAAAAAGCATTTTTTCTTTATAAGTAATTTTAATGGGAAAAACTTTAGTTGTGTTATATATTAAAAGAGCCAAAGAGCACACATGCATGCACATATGTATATTTGTATGCATCAATCTCTTAAAATTTATTGTTGACAAGACTGCCTAATGGCAGTAGGTTTGGGCAACTCTCTGCCTTCAGAAAGAGCAGTATTTAAGACTGCTATGGATCATATCTAATAGGAAAATCCACAAATGTACTGGACGTATTTCATCTCCACTGAATATTAGTTCCCTTCCCCAACCTGAAGGATTCCAATTGTCATACAGAAAGGTCCAGGGTAATACATTTCACATCATTTGAACAAGCATTTATTATGTGCCTACCACAGGAAAGACATTGTACTTAGTACCAGAAATACAATGTTAAAAATTAATACAAACCCTATTATACCTAAGAATTGGGAATCTTAGATGAAAGATATGATATTTATACAAATATGCATAACAAAAGGCTAAAAGTGCTAAGGGAATTTCACTCCTTATTTAGCAATCATAACAAATTAATATTCCAAATTAAAACAATATAAATGAAGTTTTACTTTAAAAGATGTTGGAAAGACAAAGTTATTCAAAGCATTTAAAGCTGTCTTTTATCCATTCCATAATACTATTAAATTGTGTACTGTAACAATTACCTGCATATTAACTCTTTCAATCACACAAGACAAGACATGTAAAACATGCATCTTTGTGTCACATTCTGTAACTTGCTGAAGAAGTTGAAAAAGTAGAGTGAACATGGTTTCCAAATACTACAGATAGAAAAAGAAGAGAGAGAAAAGATTTAAGACTTAGATATAAACTTGAAATATATGTGTGTATATGTGTGTATATATATGTATGTATAAATGTATATACACACACATATATTCATGTATATTAAAATACTAACAAAACAAACATATGACAAATTCCAGTATGAAAATGAATTTCACAAATATTACATACACACTGACAATGTTTAAAATATTAACTCAACATTATTACCATTTAAAATAAGTCTTTAAGGAGGGTTCTCTTACTCCAAAAAAAAAAATAAATAAATTTCCATGGGAGAAAAGGGGCATGCATTGGTAAGTTAATGAGATACTACTGTGTTCTCAGGTGTGCATGCAAGTACACATTGCCAACCACAAAAATCTTCATTTCTAAAGTTCACTCAAGCCTAGCAACATAGATGGGCATCAGGTATCTGGTATAATCTAGAATGTGTAATAATAATTAACAACTAGCTTTTTTTTTTTTTTTTTGAGAAAACCAAGGACTAAAAATGCAAACTTAAAGATAACTGCAAACCTTAAAAACACTAGAATAGCTAATACTATTCTCTAAGTCCCATCTATGCATGCCCACATTGCCATGTTTTGTTATATTTGTTTAAGTGCATAAACACTTTTTTTTCCACCTCGCATTTTAGGATAAAATAGCAAATATGTTCCAATACTTTAAATAGAAATATAAAAACAAAATGTTCTGGTATGGATAAAAAAGAAGAGATTTACAATTGTTTATACTAATCTGTAATAGTAGTTGTTTAAAAGTTATAAATAAACTGCAAGACTAAAAAAGAAGTGGCTGGAAAATAAACTAGTTAAATAAATGACTAAAAAAAGCATTCAGAGTGATACTCTAACCTTTCAGAAAACATATGATATTTACATATGAATTATGCTTTTATAATGTTTTTTTGGCTCTGCCCCCCAAAAAGCTGTAGGTTGAATGTGCCATGGGAGATATAAAAATAATCTTACCGGCAGAAACTGATCTGTTCTAAACTCAAAATCATCAACAGATAAACAGTAGTTAAGGAAAACCGAAGTCAATATACTAAGATTACCATAAATATTTACAAAGTTAACACAATAAGTATGCCAATATATTATAAAAACTGCCTATATAAAGTTGTGTGGTAAAAAGTATTTGAATAATAATTTGTTGTAAAATATAGAAAAATCATAAGGAAAATTAGCATTTTAGAGAGTTTAAAAGTTTTTTACATGATAATTCTAACCCACCTTTATAGACTAATCACATTTTATTCCTCTTTATATAATCTACATTACAGCCAAATAAGTCTAATTATTATTCCCTATATAGAATACCACATATCTCTTCTATAAATCTATGCAGAAGAGGGGAGGAAAAAGGAAAATACCAAAAATTTAGGACTATGAAAGTTTAATACTATACTTTTGGAATACTGTATTTGTATTGCCTACATTTATCACAGTGGCTAGAAGAATACAAAACTTATTAAATTCTCGTAGATTATTACAATAAAGGATATTTAACTTGAGAGTTGTAGCTGTTTCAATTCGTACCTGAAAAAAAAAAAGTGAAATTCAATCAGATATGGAATATAATATAAGTGGGTGTATACATACATAAATATGAGAGAATATTAAAGCAAAGGAAAATTATTTAGAAATTAATCTGTAAAATAAATCCTAGCTACTTACGAATATAATATAAAAGTAGCATAGCATATGCATTCACTACTGAAAATAAAATTTTAAAATCAAAAGTTTTACTAGATTTGTTCCAAACTATAATGCTAAGAATAAAAATTTGCTTACTGTTTATATATTTCTAAAACCTGCAAGAAGTCACATTTATATAGTACTTTGGGGACAAAGACAAGATCTAGGAACATAATGACAAAAGGAATGAACAGATGAAGAAAAGTCCTTCTACAAATATAGGGCAATACCTTCTTTGTAATTGATAGTCTATAAGCTGCCACTTTTTAGTCTTAGGAACACTGCAGTCTTAAAAATTACTGAGGACCCTAGAGAGCTTTGATTTTATTTAGGTGCTCTTTAATACTGTTCTATGGATAAATTCGCGCTCTTTAATACTGTTCTATGGATATTCTTAAAGCTGACTGTTAAATTAGGGGTATGAGCCTTTATACCTCAGAAATTGGCAATGCTACATATCAAGGCTCAATTTATTCCATTTATTTTCGAGTCTTAAGAAAATAATAGAGAAAAATGTTAATGGAGATTAACCTTAAAAATGTGTCCCTGCATAAAACTGTTACACCCCCCCCAAGTTGTTAAAACTTTTAGTAATATATACATATCATTTTTATATATTTGTACATACATACGTATTTAATTTAAATATTTATTAACATTTATTAATCCATTCAAAAAATAATAAATCTGTGCATGTTAACAATGGCTATTTTAATGAAAAATAACTATTTTCAAAAAAATTAGTGGAGTGGCATGTTTTTACAAATCTCTAATATTTGGTGTAATTGAACACCACTGGATTCCTTTGCATTTCTGCACTAGAACTGTTGAATAATGTATTTTGGAAGGTGTATATGAAGAAAATCTGGCCTCACACAGATATATAGTTCGAAAGAGGAATATTTTAATAGACAAATAACACCTTAGCATTATTCTGAGAATACTTTTAATCTAGGGAATTCCCAAGCATTTACAGACTACAATGAGAACCAACGGACCTAGAGCACATAGAAGTTAAGTACTTGCTGGGGGTCAAATAACCCCTTTTCAGAGATAGGACTTGAACTTGGAATTCCTATTTGTGAGGTTAGCTTTCTATTATCCCAGATTTTCTCAGGTTTACAATGTTTTCCTCATACGAATCTTCTGTGATAGATAATGTATTATAATTACTACTGCTAAAACTACTACTAACTACTACTACTGTTACTAATGAGAATGAGTACAGATGGAATAAAATATTTAAAAATTTCAAATTACAAGACACAACTTCATGTACTTTTTTATTTCTTCAATCAACCAATAAATCAATAAACATTTATTAAGCACCTTAAATTGTGCCAGACACTGTGCATCTTAATAAACATCACCTTCCCAAAAAAAAAAAAAAAAAAAAAGATTGATCATACTTTCTTTCCTTTTCAAAATCTTAGAAAATCAGATACATTGGGAGAGACAGCTTATATATATATATATATATATATATATATATATATCGTTCTCAATTAAAATCTCAATGAACATCTATTTTCTTCTTTTTCTGGCTCTCTGGATTCATCAATATGACAAACTTCAGAGAAGGGAAATCCTTATGCCACAACTTCAGGCCTAGAGAGCTGCCTGAGATCCTGGGAATTAAATGAATGTGTCAGAAGTAGAATTTGAAACCAGGTCTTTATGACTCTAAAGCCAACATGGTATCCACATAAATTTGTTGAGTAACTTGTATAATTTGTTAAATTTAAAAAATTATTTAACCCAGAGTGGTTTAATAATTTCACAACAAATTAGTTTTTAATTTTAAAAGATAATTTTAAAACATCATCAATATATAAATATATTTAAATATATCAGTATAAAACAATATTATTGGTAACATTAAGAATTTGTCACAAAACAAACAAAAACTAAGAGCCAGGAATAAAAAATCTCAGCAACCTACTGCCTAATTAATATAATTTTTTTCTGATACATCCCCAACAAGAACACTTCAAAAGAGAGGAAAATCAATGAAATCTTATATTTTTCAAGTCCACTCAATTATTATTCAGTTTTTTCCCTCAGGCTACCTCTCTGATACTTCTACCCACTGCTCAGTCACCAAAAAGTACCTATTAAGCACTAAATGCATTAGATGCTGTGCTAAGCACTTGGAAATAAAAAGGCAAAAAAATATTATCTGACCAAAAGGCTCACATTCTAATGGGATAAAACATATAAATAATCAGGTACATATGAGATAGGTAATAACTATAAAGGGAAAAGTATCTGAAGGTATCTGAAAAGGCTTCCCATAGGTGAAATTTCATTTGAGTTTTGAAGGAAGTCAGGAAAACTACCACTAGGACCATACAGAACATAATTCATATATTAAAATGTTAATAATAAACATGTATGAACTATAAAAAGTAAGATGTAAAAATATATGAATTGCTGCATCAGACTGGAAAAAAAATCACTGGCATCAACATATATTCGATATACTATAAAAGAGAGAGAACTTTATTACAGACACTACCCATATTTACCCAGAATTGTTAACCCCAGAATGTCTTTTCAACTTGTGTTATTCTTGTCTAAGAATAATTCATAAAAGATCTACCCTGAAGCTAGAGACCACCCTCTAATTCTTTTAGTATTTAAAGAGGGAGGGAGGGGAAAATTTGGAAAAATGAATACAAGGGATAATCTTATTTAAAAAAAAATTACTCATGCATATATACTGTCAAAAAATTTATAATTATAAAATTAATTTTTAAAAAATTGCATGCATAAGGTCTGGGAAAAAGCAGATAGTAGTTTGGTAACCTGATTCTGAACAAGACAAAATGAAAGCTTACTTATGAGGGGCCAACTTCTCAAGGGCAGAACCTAAAGTTTGTCAACAAGTCCAAGACGGATTATCCTGAAATTATTTATGTAACTAAAAGCAAAACAACAAACAATAGAAAAACAGAAAAGATGAGCAAGAATTTGAAGACAAACCTTTTTCCTCCAGTAATAAAAAGAATAGAAACACATTTAGACTGATAATACTTAATATGATAGAGTCAAAGATCTAGAGCTGAAAGGAACTTACTAACATTGTTAGCAAGTACAACTCTTTCATTTTACAGGTGAAGAGTTCTATATGTCATAGAAAGAAAATGGCCCTAAGGAGGAAAAAAAAAAAAAAAAAAAAAGGATAGAAGAGAAACTAACTAAAACACCCACTGAAAAGGACAATTTCCAGGGCAATGGACTCTGAAGGATGGAAGGATGTTTAAAGTTGGGGGTGGGGGAAAGAACAGACATTACTACTGCACAAAACTGAAAAAATATTAATAATTTCTCATTATAATGCCAATTTTCTCTTCTATTGTTCTAAATTTTTTTATTTGTTTCACTATTTCCCAAATACATTTCTTTTTTTTTTCTTCTGCTGAGACAACTGGAGTTAAGTGACTTGCTCAAGGTCACACAGCATAAAGTGTTAAGTATTTGAGGCCAAATTTAAATTCAGGTCTTCCTGACTTCAGGGCTGGTGCTCTATCTACTGCGCCACATAGCTGCTCCTCCCAATTAAATTTTAAATGTTTAATATTATTTCTTTTAATTTAATTTCTGAATTCTCTTCCTACTCCTCTCTACCATTGAAAAGGCAAGCAATATTATATCAATTATACACATGTGAAATCTTGTAAATTTGTTCAAATCAGACATGTTACAAAATACACACACACACACACACATACACAAAAACTTCATTCTATACTCAAAAGTTCATCAGTTCTCTTTTTCTGGAGATGGATAATATCTTTTATGTTGGATCACTATATTGATCAGACTAGCTAAATCTTTCACAATTGATCATCATTACAATATTGCTGTTAATCTATCCAGTTTTCTCCTGGTTTTGCTCACTTCACTTTGCATCAGTTCATGTCCTTCCAAGATTTTCTGAAATTTGTCTGCTCATCATTTCTTATATAGCATAGTAGTATTACGTCATAATCATATACCACAACTTGATCATCCATTCAACACTTGATGAGCATCTTCTTAATTACCAATTCTTTCCCACCACAAAATAAACTGCTAATTGGAGAATGGCTTGCATTTTTATAAACTTGACTCCGTTTCCTTTACATTTAAAAAATAAGGTAGGCCTTTATCAAAAAACAGAACAAAACAAAACCAAAACCTTGTAAAATCCCCCCCCCATTTTCCTTTGTTTTTTTCAAATGCATTAGTTTTGTTTGTACATTTTTAGATTTCATGTCATCGAAATTACCCATTTTACTTCCCATGATCCTTTCTATCTCTTGTTCACTAGTGAGTTCTTCTCTTGTCCATGGATCTAACAATTAAAATTTTCTATGCTCCTTTAATTTGCTAATGGTATTGCTCTTTATGTCTAAAATAATTTATGCTCTTTGACCTTTTCTTGGTATATGGTGTGAGATGTTGGTTTATGACTATTTTCTTCCACTTTTCCTAGCAATTTTGTTATATGGTGATTTCTTACACTTATAAAACTGGGCATATATTTTGACCTCGCAATACTACCATTAGGTCTATATTCCAAAAGGACATACTTAATTAAGGTTTGAAAAGAGAACACAGAAGCTTTCATAAATAACATTTTAAAGAAGACCACATTTTTAACAGTTTAATAATCAAGTGAAGTGCACCGAGAATACAAAAAAGGTTTGATTAAGCAGAGCAAAGCAATCTGGCCATCAGTTTTGGTTTTTTCCCCCCACAGAGTTCTCCAGCAATGATAAATAAAAGATTCCTTAAAAGATGCAACAAAGATGAATTTGTTCACTGATATCTTAATTACTCATGTTAAGTGATGAGAATAGGGCAAGAAACCTATTACAATTCAACTAATTTTATCTTGAAATTAAGTATAATTATGTAATAAACATGAAAGTAGGCAGGTAGGTCATTCAGAACCAGCTAAGGGACTTAGTGGAGAAAGTGTTGGACCATGAGTTAGGAATATCTGAATTCAAATCTCATCTTAGACACTTAATAGCTGTGTAATCCTGTACAAGTCACTTAACTATCTGTCTCAGTTTCCTCACGAAATGAGCTAAAGAAGGAAATGGCAAACTACTCTGGTGACTTTGCTAAGAAAACTCCAAATGAGATCATAAAGAGTCAGACAACTCACCAACAAAACCAAAACATAAAACTACTACTTCACAAAGCAAATGGAGAACCATGACACACCCAAATAATTTATGCAGCTCATAAATAATCATACAAGACTTTTAACAATATCAAAACAATATGCTAAATTCTTAGATTAAATGCACTTTTCAGAGAAAGAGAGAGCTGATAATGCTATCTCTGAATTAAATATTATTGGCTTGATAACATTAAATGTCATTCTCACATTTAATTCACCTAACAAAATTTAACAATTTGTATTAAACATCTTATTTAAAAACTAAAAGCTAATAAGAGAAATTCAAATTAGCAAGAATATATCTCAAGAAATCTTCTAATGTTATAAAGCTTCAAGATTTTACAACAGATCTTCCACATTTTGTACTAAGTAAAGTTTTCCTTGACTTCAGCAGAAATCACATTTATTTTGAAAGAGTTCTTTCAGCTAACAATGAAAAAACTAAATGTGCACTTACAAAAGGAAATCCAGTAATTTATATTTAACTTTTCTTTGCATCCAAAAATGAAATTACCTTTTATGTACCTATAAAAAAATTACAACTACTGATGCAAGAAAAAAAAAAATGCTTTCTAAACATTTTATTTGAATTAAGATGAAAAAAATTAAATTATATAAAAATATATTTAAAGTTATATGTACATGTGTGGTATGGAAATGGTGAGAGAACACCATTTAATAAAAAAGCTGGAGAGATCTCTAGAGTAAAGCAAAGTTTATTGTACATTCTCACAAGAAGGGCGTCCCACCCCTCCAGCAGACAATCCACAGAGGAAGCGCCTCCTGAGGACAGGATCAGCACCTTTAATCCCTAAGACAAAACAGCCCCTCCCACCACTGACTCTCATCCTCATTGGCTGAGAGAGAACGTAAGAACTACCCACGAAATTGAGGTTGACCAATAAGTACATAGTTGCCCATATCTGACTGAAATAGGGAGGAGATTGTGTCCTGGGAGGATAGCAGGAAGGGGACTCAATTATGCCCTTGACACAATGCTCAAAGTCCTTCAGGCCTACTCAAACTCTGAAATAGATGAAGCCTTACTCGATTTTCACAACTGTTTTGAAAGACCTCACCTCATCTCATTCATACATGATATGTAATATATAAGTATTTAAATATAAAAATACATATCTGTAAGTAAATCTAAAAATAAATGCATTTTTATATATAGATATAAACATACGCAAAAACATGAATATACATATGAGGTTATAAATTTAAACAGAAAACTAGGTTTTTCAACACAGAAAAACATATAAATATGTCTTCAGATACATAAACACTGTCATTTCTTTGAAATATACAGGATTTTTAATAGAAATTAAATATTGCCTCAGTTTTAGAGCACCAAACCCAAACTTCTTGGTTTACTAAAGGCCTTCCTCTACTATTAACCATTAAGAAGAAATCAGTACTTCAGCCAAGTGAGCAATAAATCAATATCTTTGCCAACTGAAAATGTTAGCAATCAGGAACAATGAAAACTGGCATATACATAAGGAGTTCCATTCACATTTTTGTAGCACGAGTAACAAGATTGATGAAAATTAGATAAGGAGTATTTAAATGAAATTAGGTTTAATTGAGGTCTAGTGGCAGGTTCAGGGTAGAGAGAGTCAAATAGAGCTCTCCTGCAACCCCTTTGGATTCTGCGCAAGGATACAAAGTTAAATGAGGTCTAGTAGTGGCGAAGGAGTTCTCGGTAAAGGAATTTACAGACCCGAAAACCTAGATTATTTGGGCTTTGTAAGTAAGGGTAAAAAGGTAGAAAGACACTAGGGCCAGAGCTGGCACCGGGTGGACAGGAACCCTTGACATGGTCGGCATAAAGGATGCCATGTTTGGGGCTCCTGCAAAGAGTTGACTCCAGAGTTCCCTTTTTTTATAATCTAAAGAGGCTCATGGGTGAAGTCCCATGTAGGCCCCAGGCTTGAACTTCAGCCAGGGTTAGAATTTGAATAGAATTCAATGGGTTTTTAGATAAGAAGGAAGCTGTTTGTGTTGATCAGATCATTAGAAGGGGGGCAGGGAGAGCCAGTATATCTCCCATTGGAATTCATGGGGGCTGGGAATTAGAAAGGAATCTTAACCCATACCAAGATAATGACAAAATAAAATAAAAAGAGAAGCTGAAAACGTGGCCAAAAATTAAACAAACAAAAAAGAGAGAGTACCAGAACTTGAATAAATAAATCCATTTACTTTAAATGGAACTCAATTAAAAGAAATCCTAAAATACAAGTAATTGCAAACAGCTAGGACTAAAATGTAAACATCTACATACTGAAGAATATTATACTTTATTAAACTCTGTCTCATGTTACCTTTCCTGGAATTATAACATTCAATACAATAGGTTAAATAATATTGTACCATCTCACCTGCTAATATGGAGAGAGATGGAAATCTTACATGTCTATTTAGTGAATTTCTCACATATAATTTAGTGAATCTGAAAATTATTTTGAATTAATCTACATTTAAATTTGAAAAACTAGAATTCTATCATTTAGTAAAATCTTAAAATACTTAAAAAGTATAATCCCCAAAAGGTACTTGTCATATTTTATTCTCATAACAACTTATCATAATTTTACAGAGGAGGAACTGAGGTTAAAAGTAACTTGCACAGGATTGCATAGTCATGTAACCTTAAGTGTGAACTTGGTCTTTAATTCCAGGTCCAGACTTCTATACAATGTCAGCTAGCCATTATTTTACAAAATACAAAATTATTTTTTTAACATATCTTACAAGAGTTAAGAGGAAAAATGAAACAGAGCTAGATTCTCATAGAGCTTTCAAAGTTTCTATGTTTAAAAAGTCAAGAAAGATATAACTGGTGCTTTCTCAAGGCACTGCAGTGATTCTATATATACAAAGAGAGTCAAAGCTCTAACATGAATCAACCAAATAACCTACAAAAGCTTTGAATAAAGACATAGCAGTAAATAACATTATCTCATTAGGCAATCTCTCAAGAGGTGATGGAGTTTCTGTTAGCTACAACAATTCATAAAGGATGCATAAAGCAAAAAGGAATTGCAATCAGCATGGATGGAAGGAATACTTGAAAAACAAAATCAGATATGTAGGTGACAAATATAGTCAATTCAGTTGTTTAAACTGAAAAGTTAATAGTGCTATGAATAATGTAAAACAAAGAGAAAATGTGTTTTGTCTGTCTTTGAAGTACATCTCAAACCCACCAAAATAATTGGTTCTATAAAAATATGGCTAAGAAAAATGTAAAAAAGAGTTATTTCCAAAAAAGCAATGTCATAAATGGAAAAGTGGCGAGAAATTTATGAAGGGCTGGTATAAATCAAAAGAGAACTACAAGAGCTATCCTAGGATAAATATCAGGAAAAAAAAGAATGTATTCTGTCACAGAACTGAAGCAGTATAAAACAAAGAACAGGACTCGGAATGCTAAACCAGTACCCAATAATTGGATTTACTGTGATGCCAAATGATTTCAGTTATAAGACTATAGTTACAACACATTAACAATGATATTTGCAAAACTGCATTGATCGAAGTAATTTTACTCTGGGTAAATCTTGTATGAGATTTTCTACAAGGGATTTATTATTCTAGCTATGTTTCTATATAGCCAATATAAAAATTTTCTATTTCTTGCGATTTGCATAAACTGGTCAAAGTGGTTAGGAACCAAATAACTGTGCTAAAAGAAAAAGAAAGAAGCATAAAAGATAATGCAACAAAAATGGATGAATTACATATTACTATTCTACTATAGTAATATGTACTAAATTACATATTACTATATTCAAGGTACTAAAATCATAGCATAAGGGCTAGAAGGGAATGATGAATCTTTGCTAAAAACTGTAATAATTTTAATGTAATACTAAATGAAATTAAATGAAAGAAAATAAGACAAATAATTGTTTTGTAGAAAACATTCATTAAAAAGCAATAATCACCTAATTATCCTATGTTTAACAAAGAAACAGACTTCTGACAACAACTGAAAGAAAATTCAAGGAACAGAAAAAATCAGCAATATAATGAAGAATATTAAATTCTTATAAATACATTATCATAACTATTCATAACATATTTAGCTGATTAAAAGTACTCTAAAAGGATATGATCTAAAGGGGAAAAAAAGAGGGTACAGGTATGAATTATACTAATATGGAAAGGTTTTAAAAGTTAATTAGAAAGGGAAGGGAAAAAACTAAAGCAGGATAAAAGCATCAAGATAGAAAAAATATATAAAATTAGCAACATTCAAAAATAAGAGAAGCATATGCTAAAGAGAAAAGTGCTAAAGAGAAATATTCAGCTCCTACTGCAAATCTATCATTTATATATATATATATATATATATATATATATATATGTAAATTTTTTTAAACATAGAAAACTTTAAAAACTCTATGAGAATCTATGTTAAAAATAATTTTGTATTTTTGTAAAAATAATTAGCTACCTAACAGTGTACAAAGCTCTGGACGTGGAATTATATATAAATAATACATATATACAAAATGGTAAATTTGCAATAGGAGCTGAAAATATATATGTGTGTATATATATATGTGTGTGTGTGTGTGTGTGTGTGTATATACATACACATGTAAAACTCAACTAAAAACATATTTTTCATTTTTTAATAACTACATTTAAGAGTCCTTGTAGGTATTAAAATAGTCCATCCCTTCTAACCATATCCCCTTTGGAAAAAGTGATGTTCTTAAGGCACCTAATTCTACACTATCAACTCAAGATTGCAACCTCAGTCATCCAGTGTCAAGTCTTAAGATTCTGTTGCTAGAATATTTCTTAAAGCTATCTGATTTTTAATAGGTACAAAGCATAACACTCTAGTTCAGACTGTCATTGCCTCTCACCTGAATAACTGCAGAAGTCTCCTACTTTAATCCCGAGCTTCTAGTCTATTCCTCTAAATTTGTCTTTCACAGCATTACCATTCTGACACTCCTAAAGCAAAGATTTGACCATGTCAGATCTATGCTCAAGAAGTTCCAGCAGCTCACTCTGGCTTATAGGAAAAAAGGCAAATTCCTTGGTTTGACTTTTCTAGACCTTAACAATCTCAAAAGGTTACTTATTGAACACTGACTTCTTTCACAGACTCTGCCATCTTCAGTTCCCTTGTGAAATCTGTCCTCTTTGTTTGAAGCCTATGCCGTTTACCACACTTCAAAGGAACCTCAGTTTCTTTCAAAGTTCAGCTTGTGTAACATCCAATTAATATTGATCCAGAAAGAGTGTCAGCTTCTTGAGAATAGGAATTTTTTCATTTTTTTGTCTTTGTATCCTTGATATCTAGCAAGCCTTTAATAAATGTTTGTTGACTGACTCACTTATTTCCCATTATTAATGGCCTCCTCTACTGAGAAATTAACTTCCATATATTTTTATTTAATTTTCTATATATAAGTTATTTCCTTCATACAAAGCATGTTCTTTGAAAAATGAGGGCTATGTAATATTGGTATTTGCATCCTCCCACCACTTAGCATAGCCCCCAACACCTACTAGATGCTTAATAAATGTTTGTTAAATAAATAAATAAATACTGTTTTGTTGGATGCACACACATAGTACTGGTTCACAAGAGATTCTCAACTATTCAATAAAATAAACTCACTTTACCGCATGAATATGTTCTTAAACCTGTATACAACTATAATTATATTTTAAAAGCCAAAGAAAATGTTGTCATTTAAAGGGAAAGTATGCTGAAACCTTTAACAATTTTTAAAATTAAATTGTAACAATAATAAGCTATTTTTAAAAATTAGGTTAGTGTAAAAGAGGATTTTTTTAAATTAATGAAATTTTCAATGAATAACTCATTTCCCTACTCATCAATGAGTTAAGAATGAATTTATAATGGTATTTAAATCAGTTAGAGGAGAGTTGTACAAAATAAATATATTAAATTAGTTTTTAAAAGTTTTTATTTTTCTCATACACAAATATGCTAAATAAAAAAGTAAAACAAATATTAATAAAAACAAAGATGATTAAGCATACATACCACTAAATCTTGATCTTGAAGCAAATTACAAATTGCCTCATATAACATGGGTCTCAAGTCAGACTTGAATTTCACAGAAACCCATTGTCCAATTAGCCAAATAACCCTGCGTCGCAACGGTTTATACCTAAAAAATGAGGCCAACAATTTTAGTTAAGAAAACTTATCATGGCATTTTAAAAAACTTACATCAATATGTTTTGTTTTTACACATCATTATTATTTACAGATTAATATAAGTTTATGTGAGTGACCTCTCCTGGAAGTGCATGCAACATTAACATTTCATATCTATGGTACAATGCCATTACTTTATTTTAAAAAGATAACCATTTTTCTAACTCTCACTGCCAACTTCATTGGGGAAAAAATATTTCTAATAACAAAAAGGCATAATCAAGAAAAACAATGGCTGTATACACACACACACACACACACACACACACACACACCCATTCCAGAAGATCCTTCAGACATATTACTAAAGGAGCTGTTCTTGTTCTTAAAATAAGACAACAAATTTCAGCAAAACATAAACTAGACTAATCTTTTTCCAATCATATATTAGTTTTATGATTACAAGCAAATAATTTTATTAGTCTGGGCCTTAGTTTCCTTCTCTCTGAAAGGAGAAAATTAGGATTATCCCTTAAAGGTTTGTTTCAATTCTAATATTTTGTGTTTTACTGATTCTTACATGATGTATAAAATTTAGATTTTTAAAAATTATTTGTTACACTAGAATAACATTTCATTTTGTCTTTGGGCACAAGTCACAATCTTGGAAACACAAGACTTGACATCATATATTGCCTATGTCCCAAATGACTTATGCAATCTTCAGTATCTTACCTAACATCTCTTCAGTTTTCTTTCTATGCCAAAAAGAAAAAAAAAAAAAAGTCTAACTTACAGTTAGAGAAAAATGGTCTGATAAAAATCAAAGATATAAATATAAATGAATTATTACTGTCATCTTATAGTGTAAATAGTGATTTCCTATCAATAGGTGATAATTTCATATCTCATTCTAAAGTTACACATACTAATTGATGTGGCATTTATGCATGTGTATAATTATATAGGAAATCTTCTGGAAAAGACACTTACCTATCATGACTAACTCTTAATTCTGGCAGCAACTGATTTTTAAACCATTGATCAAAATCCACACTATCAAATAATTCATAAGCAGCCAATCCAACTGCATTATAAACTACAAAGAAGAAAATCAGAAGTTTTAATCCTGTACTTTAACAAAGCTTAAATTACTGATTACTATTATCAAATAAGATTTTTCCACAGGAAAACCACTGTAAGGAATAGTCAATAAAATATAAATAAGGGAAAAAATAAGACATCAGAAGATCCCTCATCACATATATTAGTTTACTAATTACCAACTGTTTCTCTCACATAAGAGAATGCTGTATAAAACTAATTATTAAAGAGTGAGAATTAAATATTACTAATGTGCAATTACTCTCAAAAAATAGAAAAATTATTTAACATTTAAAACAAGATAATTTCATTAAAGTAACTTCTTTGAAAAAAAAATTAAATCAAATTTCTTTAATGCCTTGAAAGAGGGCTTAATAGAGAACATCTTTTTCTCATAACAAGATTTAAGTTACCTTACTGAAAGAATTAAAAAGAGCAAATATCACTAAATACATCAAGTTTAACATACCAGCATCTTTAATCAGTATTCCATTAGTATTTTCCACATTGGTTGGCCCTAAAATAAATAAAGGCAAGTAAATTAGTTATTTAATAAAAATAATTCAATTTTCATTAACTGGTACTATACAGTGAAAGGGAAGGAGGGGTTAGATAATAGACTAGAAAAGAAAAAAATTGATTTTTATCTTTATTCTGCATCATTTTCTTATAGATTCTACTTAGAATTAATTGCTTTTATCTTGTAATACTTAAGTCATGGTTCTCTGTGAACTTGGCTCAAATTCAAGTGACCAGTAATGAGTCAAATTTAAAAATAAAATCCAGCTCTTCTAATCAATGATTTATTCCTGCTTTAAGGAATTTAGCTAATCTTGAGGATTCATTTGAATACACAGAATAAGGGTCTATATCTTTATCATCAAGTTATTCTTCAAGGATGTCTGTCTTGCTTGTACAAAAAGTCAGGACCACAATGAGTATCTCTTAATCTCAGGAGAGAAGGAGGGTTGTTGACCCCTATTACCAAACTTCTAATCAATCATGCTATTCACTGCACCTCAGATCTATAACCAGTCATGTTGCCTACAACCTTATGGTGTCATCTACCTTATTCTGTCCTTTGTTCTGTATTCCCAAAATCTACAAAAGGGGAACTGTCCATCTGCTCAGAATCTTTGGCATCAATGGAAGCTATCCATTTACCGTTTTATTGACAAGCAGCATACCTCTACCTGTTACCTATAGATGAAGTATAGATGATTACAGGTATGAATATGGGAAATTCAAAAAAATTAAATTTTATAGGATATTTTAAAATTTATAATTGAATATGGGAATATATTTTAGAACTCTACTTGACACCAAATAATGAAGTCATACTATGAAAAACTTAAGGGCCTGAGTTTTGTACAGTTTCTATTTTGCTACTTGAATTAATTAGTACAAGCTAATCTATACCAAACTGAAACATCAGTGATAGTCATTAAGTATTTATGAAGCATTTACTATATGCTAGATACTGTGCTAAGGACTGGGAATTGAAAGAAAGGCAAAAAGAAAATGCCGTCCCTGCCAGCTAGTGAATAAAAACTATATAAAAGAAAATAATGTACAAATACACAGTAGAGACAAAAGAAAAAAATAAAGAGGGTAAGGAAGAGATAGAGAGATGAGAATAATCAAGAAGGGGAGGAAAAGAATTCCCACAAAAGGTGGGATTTGAGCTAAATCTTAAAGAAAGCCAGGAAAGATAGGAGATAGCAAAAAGGAAAAAGCATTGCAGACATGGGGAGACAGCCAATGAAAAAGAATAGAGTTGGAAGATGGAGTGCAAGATTACAGAGACAGCAAGAAGGCCAGTGCTCCTGGATCAAATATTATGTAAAGGAATAAATGCCAGACAGAATTTTCAATTCAATCCTAAAGATAATAGTGAGCAATTGAAATTTAATGTGTGGGGATGGAGGAAAGAAGAGCAAGCCATATTTGGATTATTAGCATACTTTAGGAAAATCATTAGTTTGCTAAGCAGAAGATAGGTTTCAATGGGAAGAGCCTTGAGGCAAACAAACCAATTAAAAAAAAATCATTACGATAGTCCAGTCATGAAGTCATGAGGGTCTGCATATGAGATGTGCATATATGAGATTTGAAAGCAGAAATCACAAGATCTGGAAACAGTATGTGACAGAGAAAAATGACATAAGGTGCTTGTTCAGATCTTTCTTGGAATGGTGTAACAGAGTTATTTATGCAATAAATAAAGAATGGACTACTACCTCCAAAGTAAAATGAGTTTCAGAAACATGAATTAGTCAAAGTTTATAAATTAAACTATACATTAGTTTACATACACAAAGAGAATTCTTTTTAAAGAAATCTTTCCAGAATCATTGCATATTAAAGGATGCTTTGAAAAAAATGCTTATTGTAGCATATTATTAGTCTCTTTAGTAGTCCTTTAGAAAAAAGGCCACTGGAGCAGCTAGATCGTACAGTAGATACAGCACCAGCCCTAAAATCAGGAAGACTGAGTTCAAATCCAGCTTCAGACACTTAACTATGTGTGATTCTGGGCAAGTCACTTAACGCCAAATGCCTCACCCAGGAAAAAAGAAAGAAAGAAAAGAAAAAAGAAAGAAAGAAAAGAAAAAAGCCCACCTATAATGGAAAATAATAAAAATTTTTAAAATTCAACATTAAAAATAATTTTTAAAAAGCCATTGAAATAAAAAAACAGCAATGCTATGATAAGTATACATAGAAGGGGCATTGTCACTTGAAGTTAGAAAAAGGAAAATAAAAATTTGGTACTTTGTTTAGAAGAGATTTGCCAACTAGATGGATACAGTAACATATTTATATATATATATATATATATATAAATAAATAAAATAAAAATCAGGCTAAGCTAGCCCAACAAAAACTATTCTTTCAATTATACAATTCCCTTCATCTTGATTTATACTATCCAAAAAACCTTCAGCTCTAAATATTACTTCCAAAGTACATTTTTTATTGAATATAATAAGACAGCATTCCTAGATACTAACCATGCTGTTCAAAAAAGCCTGAACTATAAAACCTGAAGGAAAAAAAAAATTTTTTTAATGTGATATGCCTATACATAACAACCAATAACAAAGAAATTAAATAGAAGTTAGTCAAGTTTCAAAGAGATTCCCTGATGAACTATAAGATCTACATAAGGAATAAAATGAAATAATGTTTGATGTGAAGAATGATGAAATAAAGCAAAATAACTTATCAAATCCTTTACATCAAGAGCATGTAGAAGAAAGCATCCATTTTATATTAGTAAGTCTTAAAAAATTTAATTAAAAAAAAAAAAAGGTTTTCACAACACAAAAATCACAATGACCTTATGCAAAGGATTAAGATGAACTGAAAATGTAAAATAATATAAAAATCTTACCTTGCAATGTCTGCACCATTTCTAAAAGTATAGGTGTAAGGGTCTGATTATATTCATGGAATATGTCTATAAACAGCACTTCAGTGCAAGGCTGGAAGAGAAAAAAACAGACAAAAACAATTCTCTGACAGTTAATAATTATAAAACTACTGATAAATATCTATCTAAAGCAACTAAAATTGATATTTTTAAAAATTAAATGACTTAAAAATTCATTATAGATTCCATGGATATGATTCAAATCATTTTAATTTAAATCTTCAATATCGCAAATTACTAATACAGAGCAATGAAAAAACATACTTTTTAAAAGTTAAGAGAATAAAAATATTAATGATACATCATATTGTTTTGAGATTTATGAAAGCACTTTCCTCATAACAATTTTATTATATATGTAATACCACTATTATCATACACAATTTGACAGATGAAAAAATTGAACCTCAAAAGTTAAAGGACGTATTTGTCCAGGGACAAGCCACAAATCCCAATTCTCTACTGAGTCCAAATTGATGTTTTTCTCCCTAAAATACATATCAACTTAGGATAAGTAATGCAAATAAAAATCACTCCAATCCTGTGCAGCTTATTCCTGAGAGGTCCTTATCTTTGTTTAAAAATATGACCAATGCATATTGACATGGAGTTATTATTTCCTTTGTCTAGAAAATAAACCTTAATCTAAAATAGTAACTTTTTGGTGGCCAAGTCATCTTGTAACATCTTTCCTATTTCTATTCTAGGGAAGTTGATTTTTGGAATCCCAGTGTAGTACTTACAATTTTATCCTATTAAATTGTATCTTATTTAATTGAGACTGTTGAGATTTTTATTAGGATTCTATCACCTAGGATTCTATCACTTAATGTATGCAGTAATCCTCGCATTTTTGTGACATCTGCAAATGTGACAGATATGCAAAACTAACCTACCTTAATTTTTGTATATTACATTTTAGTAAGATTACAGTTCAGTCACATTTTTCTCATTTTTAAAATTTAAAATATTAAGAGAGCTATATACATAAAGCACTTCATTAACGTAACATTTTTAGGTAAAATGACTAGTTATAGAAAAAACTGGGGAAAAAAATGCTATAAAAAGAAATATTCACATGACTACAAAATAGCACAAGACACAATATGGCCAACAATATTTTCATCCCAGAAAATCCATGTTCTATGTTTTCCTTCTCAATCACTAAATAAATAGATTACTGATGAAAAGATACACTGATGCATGGTTAATAGAATGAATTAGTCATAGGAAATACCTTATATTTTAATTAATAGGTAAAAGGAAAATATGCTGTATATTCACAAAAAAGCTTTCTATCTGTGGTAAGCAATTATCTAATGAATGAAATTATAAAAGATTGAAAAATTTCGTATATGTGCTACCTAAAATAATTTATAACTTGGTATAAATAAGGAGTTCATTCCAAAAATGCTATTAAAACAACTTGTTTATCTTTCATTGGCAGTTCAAACTAATCCAAGAAATAACTAATAGGTAAGGGTTCTATTAAGTGCAAAGCAAGAGCATTGTCTTTGCCTATACTGAAGTAACAGGCTAGTAACAAGACATGAACACAAAAAACTATAATACAATGTTTCTGGATTTCAACTTCATTATTCCCTCTCAAAACCTAGAAAATAAATAGTATTTTTCTATTAATAATTCATCACTTACCCTTAAACTATATTTCCAAGAATCTCCTCCTGTCTCTTCTACAGCTGTGATAAAATAACATGTTGCACATTACTTTATCCAGTTATAGCAAAAAGTATATTAATGTTGCAAAAGTAAACCCTTTAGAGTAATTTCCTTAAAAATGCAAATGCTAAAATTCATTAGCAATGTTGAATACAAATCTATAAAACAGTTAATGTTAGCTAGATTTTTTATTTTGAAAGAAAAACACAAGACTCATGGTATTCATACTTCTAATAGCAACTTTAAGTATTAGTTACATACAAAAATTCCTAACATAAAGAAGTTCTAAAATTGCTTGTCATAACTACACTTCTACAATACTGGGGATCACCAAATTTTTGTCAATATAGCTAGAACACTCCAGAGCATAAAAATAATTTGTTCTTATTTTCCTACATTTCCAATTTACTAAATATATGTATACTACTCAAAATAATTCAGTAGTTTCAAGAATTCATAAGTCTACTTTTGATATTAAAATACCTTTCTAATAGATGAAATATTTTTCATCAAAAAAAAAAAGGGGGGGGCAGCTAGGTGGCGCAGTGGATAGAGCACCAGCCCTGAATTCAGGAGGATTGGAGTTCAAATCTGGTCTCAGACACTTAATACTTCCTAGCTGTGTGACCCTGGGCAAGTCACTTAACCCCAGCCTTTAAAAAAAAAAAAAAAAAAAAAAAGTTTATTTAATTCAATGGACAAGAATACAGACTACTTTAGAAATTAGGGTGCATATTTGTACATAAATACACAAGTAACATGAGATTTGATCAACTTAGGTAATATTCTTCCCCTATAAAGATGGGAGGTGTTGAAGAAGCTGAAAAACACTCTGTAGAACACAGAGTCAAGCAACGCCCACATCAAGAGCGCAAAGCAGGACTTACAACTTCAAGCCCATTCTGTCATCTCACGTTGTCTTTGCAATGGCATTTTTAAACCTTAGGAAAATGAATCATCTATCCCTAATAATAAAGAAGCTCCTGATTACAAATTCTCAAACAAATATTGAGAACTTTTAAAAATCTTTAATATGTAATCCAGTTAATTCAATGTAAAGCTAAAATACATGAAAAAACATGCCCTATGAAATTAGAATAGTGTAACACCTAGGTATGATACTTATTCTTTAAAACTACTGGATCATTTTCAAATGTGATATTTTGTACTTTAAAAATTCTCTTTTTAAATGTATTTTGTTCCCATGACCAGTAAACAATACTCAATGAAATCATTTTTCAAGTGAAAGAAAAAAGTGAGTGAATCATGAAGTACTATCTGACAAAACAAATTTCTAGTAATAAAAATACCAGTAATCCATTCTGGCTTTTGTTTCTTAAATAACTTCAACACTTTGATGGCATTCTTTTGATCAAAAAATATAAGTCTGCAATTTTCTGCTCTAAAACTAGAATAATAAGCAGTGTTGAGAATTACAAACTTTAAAAAACAAGTATTAGTTGAAAGATGCTATAAAAAGAGAATACATTTTAATCCTTCTCCAACAACAACAACAAAATATATATGTCATTGAAGGAAAAGCATCAGTATTAAATCTTACTAAAGCCTTCTGGATCTTCTTCCCACATTGCCAGCTCTTCTTCTGTTAGCAGAAAATAATGAGTAACTAATCTTCTACATATCTCTGTCAAAGTTGGGTATGTAAAGAAAGACATCTTAATCTTATGTGCTTCAAGAGTTTCAGGACTGCTATCTGAAATAAATAAAATTAAAACATTGTTAGACATTCTATTAAAGTTGCTTCAGATTTTGCAATATGTTTGTTAGTTTTCCCTGTTTGCTTGCCATTTATTTTATTCTTTATTTTAAGGGAAGACTCAGGGAGGGAAAGAGGTAAGGAATTCCTTTGGAAATGAAAGTATTAAAACAAAAGTTTTTTTGGTTTTTTTTTTTTTAATTTTTTAAATATTGATGGGAGGAAAGTTTATCCTGCATTTTTAAAAATTCACAACTAATTTTCAGAGACTTATCAGCATTCACATAAAGCAACAGCTTCAAGATACTAAGAAATATAGTATGCCTTTTTGAAAAACAAAAAATGAAAATATCATATATTTTATAAACTGTATTAAACTTAGTAAGTGGAGCAAGATTAGCTCCTTATTTTACTGGGGCACTAAACAACATGTATTTTTTAATCATTTCTGTAGTATTCAATCCTTAAAAATAATACATGAAGATAAACAAATAATACTAAAATAAATCTGACTTATTGAGCAATTCATATTATTTTAAATAATTGGATTATCACAATTCTGAAGTTCTTACAAAATTTTAAAATTGTTAAAGGAATAAAGTTTATAATGCAAATTAAGATATAATTTCCTACAAGTTCCAGGATGAAGTAAATAAGAGATAATAACGAAGTTTTACCTTCAACATTTTTTGATGGCTTATAAGCATAATTTTTGACAATCATTTTAATTAGATTCATGCACTGAACTATGAATCGCTCAAATGTGACTCCTTCGCCCACTTCTGTAAAAACATAGCTTACTGCAAACTCCAGTGATCGTTGAATGAGAGGAGTAAAAGAAAAAGGATGTTGGTCCAAGAAGTCTAAAAGCTTCCAAAACAAATTAAACAAGATTAACAGTGTTTCAAAATTTAAAAAGAAACAATTTTTCCAATATAATATACTACACAGTAAACTAATTTTTTAAAAGTGTAAAAGTAAAAGTGAATAACATATTTTTGTTGAATGCAATAGTTCTTGCTAAGTCTCCCTTTATTGTCATGCTATAGGCTCATGTCATAAAAAATATACAATACCATCACAAAAACATTATAGTATTTTAAAGTGCTCCATCATGAATCTTTACAATAAATTGTGCAAAAATGTTTAATGATAGTAAACAAGCTCCAATGTGAAAAATACTAAAAATTCATGAAATCAACAGGTATGAATGTCACCTTAGCAAAAACAGAAAAAAGACAAAACAGTACACTGAAATATTAATTACTCAAATCCCAGCTCTAATCTCCCCAGCAAAAAACAACATTTTAGAAAAACATTTTTATTGTCTTATTATTTATTGTCTTATTATATTGTCTTCTTGTCTTATTTTAAAGGCAGTGCATTTTACTGCAAGTGAATCTATATTCAATCTTGTACATTCCTTTGTTTCTATCCTAATAAATATGTATAATCTGTACTAAATAAAATGAGCTTTTTAAAAAGGGTTTCATGAACAGACAAAAGTCTGTTAAAGGTTCTTTCAAAAGAAATTTTAATTTGTTGTCCTTTTTAATTTTAAAAAAAAGCAACTTCATAACAATATATAATGTCATGGCCAACACCTATATCCTATAAAATATTTAATTTTGCAATTTCAGACATTTAAAAACCTTTTTTTTTTTGTACTAACCATTCTCTAAGATCCCATTCAATTATAACATTCATGAATTCCACTGAGATTTTAAGACAGGTAAATAAGAATAAATATAATCACAATTTAATTGAATATAGTTTTTATCAGGTGTTCTCACTACCCAAACTATAACATTAACAGTTATGCAGAAAAGTAGCTTGAAGATTTGCCACCTAAATTCAGGGACTCTTCCAGGAGAGCTAGCTGTATATTCACAAGTTGATCTTCCTGAGTTTTAATTATTTACTGGAAGCAACCATGTCCACAAAATTCCTCTTGTTTCATAAGGTCCCTGGTCCACCATCACTCACACAATCTCTCCTCTTCTGAAGTTCACACCATTAAAATTGGTCACCCTGTACAATTCTTGTGTAAAGACTGCTAGGTCTTCATGCTTTCTCAATCTCCTATCACTGGGCCTTGGTTATGGCCATTTCATATTCAGAATATACTTTTTCCTTACCTTCACTTCTTAGTATCCTCTGTTCAAGACACAATTCAAACACCACTTCATTTCCTGATTCCTCTTTCTAAATCCTATTGCTAATGATATCCCTACATCCCTCCTTTGTCCACGATTGAATTACTTTTTATTTATTTTTAATTTACTCTGTATACATTTCCATGATGTCTCCCTTGATAGAATGTAAAACCCTTTAAGAGTAGGGGCTGTTTGACTTTTTGTCCCTTGTATCTCCAGCAACTAGAATAGCATTTAATAGTGTGCTTGTTGGATAGATACACACATAGAATTCCAAAGCTCTTATATTCTACAATTATCACCAGCAAAAATGCAATAAGTTTTTACATGGTGCTCTGAATCTCCTTCTGTGCCCAATTTTTTTTTACCTCTCTCTTCCTCCCAACTGGCTCCCAACTCTACATTGCTAAATAAACATTTGCTGATCAAAATGAAAAGCAGTCTTTCTGAGCACACTGGCTCACTGGTAACATTGTATCTGCTTTACTGCATCAAGAATTATCATCTACACTTTCTTTTATCTTTGGTTTTCTAGTTATCAATAATAAGTAAGACAAACACATGGAGAGAGTCCGCTTATCTAGTGAACAGTAAGTAACTTTCCATTCTGATGTAAAATCAGGCAAATTCTATTCCAAGCTGATTATATATATACACAGCAATATAACATTACACAAATTCCAAATTTTTAGTCAGTAGTCAATAATTAATAAATCTTTACTATTAAACACCAACCATGGGTTAGGTACTGTATTAGGTGCTGAGGATAAAAAAGGTACAGGATCTGCCAAAGACCTCACAATCTAGTGGGAGACACAATAAGCAATAAAATATGTACAAAATAGTTATGTATAGGATAAGTAGGATATAATTAAGAGGGAAGGCACTAAAATTAATAGGAATTGGGAAAGACTCCCTGTGGAAGGTGTGATTTTAAAGGAAACCAGGAAAGCCAGTAGGCAGAGATGAGTAAGAATAGCAATCCAGGCATGGAGACCAATCAAAAAATATGTCCAGAGTTGAGAGATCTTGAATTGTGCATCAGCAAGAAGACTGGAAAACAGGCAGCTCCCATTACAGGCTCCTGCAAATGGTCCAAAAGTGAGGTAATGAGGACTTGCAACACAAGTGTGGCAGAGTCAGAGGAGAGAAGGGAGCATGTGAGAAATGCTGAAAAGGTAAAATTGACACTCTTTGGCAATATACAGGGGGGAAGGAGAAGAGAAATATGGAAGAGTTACAAGCCTGAAGGACTAGAAGAATGGTGTTACACTTAACAGTGATAGGTAAAGTAAAGTAAAAGGAAAGAGGTTTCAAGGAGAAAGATCATGAATTCCACTTTGGACACACTGAGTTTAAAATGTCTAAAAAGATAAAATAGCTAAGATGCAAAACTGTAGGTCAAAAAGAAAGGTAGATCTGAAAATCATCAACAAAGAGATGGTTATTAAATCCATAAGTGCTGATGAGATCACCAAGTGGAGTACAGAGGAGGAAGAGAAGAGGGCCCACGACAGAACCCCATGGGACATCTATATATAGAGGTCAAGATCTAGAGGAGGATCCAGCAAAGGAGAAAGAACAGTCCCAGGTATAGGTAGCAGGAAAACCCAGAGAAGAAAGTATCGAAGAGAAGAGGTTAATAAACAGTGTCAATAGCTGCAGAGAGGACAAGGAAAATAAGAGTTGAGAAAAGGCCATTAGACTTTGTATTTAAGAGTTAAGTAACTTTGGGAGAAGCAGTTTCAAGTGGAATGATGAGGTTGGAATCTGGATTGTAAAGGGATTAAAAAAAAAAACAGAGGGGAGAAAGTGGGGTACCCATTGTAAAAGTCCTTTTCAAGATGTTCAGTGACAAAAGAAGAAGAGAGATAGGATGATAGCAGGGATGGAAGGCCAAAGAGAAAGTTTGTTTAGGAATGTTATTTGACAATGGACATATTTGTTGGCAGAAAACAAAAAAAAAAACAACAGAGAAAGACTGAAGATAAGTGATAAGAGTAGGGATAATGGGGCAATTTGTTAAAAGAAGAAATAAAAAAAAAAAGATCACTAGAGCAAGTTGAGAGATTCACTTTAGTAAGGAATAAGTTCACCTCCTCAGGTGAGATATAGGTAAAGGAGGAGTCAATGACAGACAAGAGAAAGATGGAGTAGACAACAAAATATGAAACAAACTTCCCAGGTGAGAGCATCAATAAAAGAAGAATCCTGGAAGGTTTGAAAAAGGATAAAAAGAACTATGAATGAACTACTATGAAAAAGAAAGGTAAAAAGGACCGCTTACCAACAGTGAGGGCAAAGTTGAAGGCAAAATGAATTTGTAATAAATACAGTCAGAATGGTTACATGATTTTTTCCATATTCATTCAGCAGTAAAAGGTAGGGAATCCAAAGCAGAGACTAAGTAGAAATAATCAGCAAAGTGATAAAGGAGCTAAGGATATAAGAGGAGAGGACACTTGAACTGAACTGGTCCAACAAGGGATCAAAATATAGAAAAGTCTAAGAAAGAGGTTTAGAGTGTAAAGGTCCTAGTGAGAATAAAAAGTAAAGTGATAGAGGTAAAAAATCAAGAGATTATGGTTAGATATGGGGATTTCAAAATTCTTGAACATAAAGGTAATAACATTTGTGAGCAATGGCAAGATTGAGAGAATGATCCTTTCTACATGTGACTCAAGTAGAATGGAGAAAGTATTAATAGGAAGTGAGTAAATAGGGTGAGAAAATAAATAGGAAGGAGTTTGAGGGACAGCTAGTATATATGACAAATTCCCCAAGGAGGAGGGCAGGAGTTGGGGAAGAGTGAAAATCTGATAGATACAGACATTAGGATTTCAATTGGGTGTTAAGTATGAACAGTGCAACCCTCAAAGAAGGAAATCTGGTTAAACAATAGAGTTAGGGAGAGAGCTTGGAAGCAGCAAATGGGAACAAGGAGTATTCCAAAGCCCTAACTTCAACCAATAAAGCAAAAGGGAACAAGTGAAGGTGCAGCTGCTTTAAGAAAGGATGTCCAAGGAAGCCGTTTTGTTGGGGAAAAGACAGCTTTCAGTAATATTAGTAGACGGAAGGAATAAGAAAGCAAAAGGTTTGAGACTAATGAGTTTATTGCCTAGGCATTCCATAGGGCACAGTGAAATGGTTGAGGGGATGAAAATACAAAATTGGGTGGTAAGGGATGGATAATGGGGTTTGGATAGTGAGCTACAAGAGTTTGGTATCCCTGACATGCAAAATATGGCCAGGTATAAGAATATTCATCAGTAAGTAGAAGACAACACTACTTTTCCCAAAGGAATATGGATATAAATTTGAAAGTATAGATGAAAGGCAGATAATCAAATAAAACACAAAACTCTATTTCTTTTAGACTTTTCTATTAATAATCTAAATGTTGAAATTGCCTTACAAAAGAAGAAATATTTTAATTATTATACTAATTATTATATATAATACTAATCTATATTATTCAAATGTAAATAATATGTGCATTTACTTAAAGTATACTGTGTTTTTCATAATCAAATGCCATTAAAAATTTTTCCCCTCCACAAGTCAACTTACCACTTTAGTAAAAAGAATGATGGTCTTTTCCAGTCTGTCTCTACATACATTATCTGTGCCTATACTTCTACCTATTAAAAGATAATTGAAAATTCAGTATGTAGTGTCATATTCTCTAAAAACGGTGATTTTTTTTTTTTTGGACAGAATACTTACTTCAAGAGTAACACTGTCATGCACATTTGTTCAGTGGTTAGACAAGAATGAACTCTTTAGTGTCCAATTATATGAGGACTGAAGTAAAAAATACTAATATTAAATCTTATTATATTGCCAGAGTTATAAGTGAAGAAAAACAAAATTGTTAGTAGGAAACACATGGAACCTAAATCCATGTTAAGGGATAAAAAGGTTGCAACATAAGACACTTAAGCACATATCACTTCCTAAAGATTACTATACAGACCAAAGTTGAATAGAAAGCCCAGATTGTATTTCTTGAACATTTTATGAAAATTACCTTCTAGATAATTTTTAAAATCAAAATTATAAGTAATAGCCATTTCTCTAAGTAATAACAAAAAGGTAATGATTTTTAAAAGCTAAATTGAAATGGACTACTAAAAATCTGTATCAAGCAGCATAAAATGTTTCCTTAATTGAACTGATTCTGATAACAGGATAAGACCAAGTAATGAAGTAGAACAGTCTTATGTAAGAAATCAATCATGATGATAATTCCTTGAGTATCAGGTACCAAAACTAAAATATTATAGTACAAAAGAGCAAATTGAAACCACCTTGTATACATGGAGGCAGTTATATAAGATGAATGGGTATATAAATTAAAATGTAGGTGTCTCACATATCTTACATACTTTAGATGAGGGCTTCTTAATCTGGGGTCTGTACAAAAGTTTTTATTTTAATATTTATTGATAACTGTATTTCAATTTAATTGGTTTCCTTTGTAAACATATATGTCATGCATTTTCAAAACATTTTGAAAAGAGTACGGTGAGTAGGCTTCAATAGATTGCCAAAGGAGTTCAAGGGGGAAAAAAGATTAAATACTCTGGGGCTTGATGCTATGACAAGATGGCTTCTGACTGGTTGTATTACTAAATATACTTATGCAGGTTAAACATGTATTACTGCAGAATGAAAAGGAAATTCAACTTAGTCATGTACTTGTGTTCATTTTTTATAATTACCAGCTAAAGCAGGAAGTTCTCACGCTCTCAGGTTACTAGGCTCAATAAATACTCTCATATTCTAACATAATTAAGAAAGTGTTTAAGGAGATCTCACTAACTAAACAGCACTCTGCTAGGCACTATGATATTAAAAAAAAAAAAAAAAAAAAATTAAGGCATGGTCCTGCCAAGAAGGAACTTCTAATTCAATAAAGATAAAACCATACCCAACATTATAAGGAATATGAAACTGAAATGCTATATTGTGTGAAACTGCATTCAAGTGCTATACACTACAATTCAACAGAGGAAAGAAAAGAAATTACTCAAAGAAGTTATAAAGGAGGAGACAGTTGGACCTTAAAGCACAAACAGGATTGGATAAGCAAAAGAGAAGGCATTCACTGAAAACTATGACAGGAATAAGAAAATGAATATAAAGAGGCATTTTTGTGAGAGATACTCTATAACAGAGATCACATACTGGCAAATATTAGAAAATTTGGATAAATAGGTAGGTTGGAACCACAGTGTCTTTAAAAGAAAAAAAAAACTTAAGAGTGGATATGATAGGTGTTTAAGAAGCAATTCAAGGCTGCTAGACAGGGAACAAGTGAAAAGTAGTAGCACAAAAAAGGCTATGTCGCACATATGAGAAAGAAAAAGAATATAATCAGAGAGGTGTAAATGATGTAGTAATCCAAATACAACAAGGGCCTAGCCTATGAGTGATGACAACAGAAATGGAAAAGAAATGAATATAAAAATATTAAGGAAAAATTTCTCTGTATCTGAATTCTAAATAGGTATGTGGGAGGAACATTTAGTTACTTAGTTCTTTTGAAATTTGAAAATATAGGATAAGCCTTTCTACTGTATCCAGGGTATGTACAAATGTATATTGTGAGTGTGTGTGTGTGTGTGTGTACACGCACGTGCTGGGGTCCAGATATGAGAGCACTGCAAATTTTATTCCTCTTTAAGTTTGTTTATGTATGGATACTTGAAGTACATAAATGTACAAAGAGTTCTCACTTTTTGTTAAACAGGCACTATGCAATTTGACTCCCCAGAAGGTAGGAAACAGAATCCTCTTGTCAACTATGGTTCTGGCAGGTTGCAGCAGGAATACAGGCCAAAGGAGCAGTACCAGTATGGCCCCTGCCAGTAATCCTCTGCTTCAGGCACTGAAGCCTCTTTGACTGTATAAACTTGTTCAGTTTTGGGGAGTAGAGCCTCAGAGTGGGCAGGGCTACATCAAACTCTCCAAGGAAAAGGAATGTCTGCAGAACGTTTACTTAAAATAGACAAAAACTGTCCGTACATACATAATACAAGCATATATATATATAGGTATAAAAGTATGGATATATCTATAAATATATAGATATTTTAGGAATCTTTGGGTTAATGAGGAACATGGCAAATTCACTATGCTAAGCTAGATAACCCCTCAGAAGAAGACCCATTAGAGACAGCTATTTAAATAAGAATATCAAGAATACTTACTGCATTCCAGAAATTGTTTTAGACGCTCAAAAATTCCATGTAGAAAACCCTAGAGAAAAAGAAAAACATTTAATGTAATACACACACACACACACACACACACACACACACACACACACACACACACACACACACACACACACACAAAGATATCTTTTCACTGAAAATTTTATCCAATAATTTAATGTTGTAGTTTCTCAATTAAAAGGTATCCAGGTCTTTAGGGGAATAAGGAATAATTACTAATTATAAAGATCCAGATTATATTAAAAAGTGAAACTAAGAAAAATCAAATAAAGATAAAATATTGGATTCTACAGTTTTCTTTCTGATCAAATAAATAAATAAAATATATCAGCTCAATAAATCAAATCACAGAAGTTATAAAAAATATAAATCAGGTGAAAAGTTTATTAGGTAAGCATTAAGTACAATATTCTAAACATGTATGTTATTTTAAAAAAATTTTTGTTTAAACATAATAACTCCAAGAACCTATAATCTAATATAAATGTTAAAGTTAAAAACATGCATAAATTTAGAATAAATAAATGAACCTGAGTACTATACAGAGTAATAAAGAGATCTCCATGTACCTTTATCAAGGTGAGGTAAACACAACTCTCCTACCTAAAGCTAGGTTTTCTGTTAACTGAATAAGAGACTGAAAATTACGACTGTGATAAGCTAAAGTCAGGGGAAAAGAAGAAAGAAAGGGAAAAGCATTTTCATCATTAAAATAAGCTACCAAAGAGAAAAGGAAAAAGGAACTGAATCAGTGAATAGACAATGAGAGGAAAAGAGGAAGGCCAATAAAAATCAAATATTAAGATAATCTAGTGAACAATTTTACACAACTGGTGTGAACTTTGCTCCTGACTATAGTACAACTCAAAGTCATGTGCCTACTGTTCACCAAGGAAATCAGTGTTTCCAAATATGCCCTTCCTTTTTATTTCATTAAGCCATCTTCAAAGCAAAAAAATATTTAAAAGGGGTTTAAAAAACATGAGGAAAGAAAAATGATTTTCACACAATAATTATACATGAAAAACAAGTGTCCTATGAGGAAATGACATAAACATCTAATCTTGCTTTATCACATTACTAACAAAGGATCTAATAATACCCATTACAAAGAAGAATAAAGTAACCAGACTTAATCAACTAAAATCATGAAAATAAAGCTTTCTGAAATACATGAGGAAGTACTTATTTATAAACAGGGATCTAAAATAGACAATCACAATTGAATTTAGTATTCAGAAACTCAACAAATATGCATTAAACATCTCTTATGGGTTAAGCAATGAAATTTTAAAAAAATACAAAAACAAAATTCAAAAAAATTGACTATCAAAGAGTTTATAAATCTAATTTATAAAATGGAGAAATATATACAAATACAAATCAGAATAAGATTAAATTCATAGAAATTACTCAGTATAGCATCTGATTAGCAAATATTTGAGGACAATTAAACATCAGACAACACTGGAATTTGAGATGGACCCTGAAGGAAGATATAGGCAAAGATGTGAAAAGAATTTATTTCAGGGTAAAAGTGCATGAAGATGAAAGAAAGGAAGATGAAATAATGAAAAGAAATTAGTATGTTTTATTCAGATATAGATTTCATGAAGAAAAATGTTATAAATCAAGGTTGAAAGATAGACTAGGGCCAAGTTGTAAATGGTCCTGAATTGCATCATAATAGGAAGTCAATGAAAACTTTTGATAATAGATGAAAAGAGCTGGAAAGGTAGATATATAAGCACTGGTATCTTTTTATGAACATTTTCTTTGCAAATCTTAGCCTAGCAATTTCTATTTCACTGATATGAAATAAACTAAATTATATAACTGGATGTATGGTGGGTCCACTATTTGGTAATTATGTAAGAAAGGAAATGAGGCTAATCTGGCTTAACTTGTTCTTAATGAAGCCATCATTAATATTAACAACATTTCCCTATCTAAATGTTCACCAACAATCTCTTTAATGACCTGATCTAGAATTTTCCAGAGAACTGAAGTTAATGCAAGTAGAAATTTCCATTAATTGATGCAGAATGAAACAAAAAGAACCAAGAGAACAAAAGGCACATTAAACATAATAATATAAAGGAAAACACTTAAAAGCATAAGAATTTACATCAGTTAAAATTACCAATCTTGATCACAAAAGGTTCATAATGAAATATATAGCACTTAGGCTACTTTAATAGGAAAGAAACTTATTAATGCATAATTTAAAAAGTGAATAAACTCTACTCTATATCAAGAAGTGCTGGATTTGAGATGAAAAACAGACATATTCCATCAGACAATTCTCAGTGTATCAGTCTACTTTGATTGGACTTTTCTAAAATATTTGGGGATGAAGGAACACACACACACACACACACACAATATTTTATACTACATGTTTATAATATATAATTAATCCTAATTTTCAGCATTTCATATATTATTAAGGTTGTGTTGGTATAATATTTGTATCAATACATTAAATGACATTATTAACATTGATATATTACTTATTAATGTTGGTAATTATAATTAATTATTTACATGCATGCATACACACATATAGGTGACATTATTAACATTGATATATTACTTATTAATGTTGGTAATTATAATTAATTATTTACATGCATGCATACACACATATAGGTACGACCATGTCTAATAGCATATGTCTGTTTTATAACTCTAGCCCAGCACCTCTCTATGCAGATCAGAAAGGTAGATTCACTTTTGTTATGTAATTATTATATTATACAAACATTATATGTAGATATACACATATGTACATGTGTATTTAATCTACAAATCCATTCAAGCACATGATTATAATGGGGAGAAGCACTAATGAAATATTCATTTGAAAAGGAAAAAGGAAAAAAGGGGGGGAGAAAGGGGGAAAAAGGGGGGGAAAGGGGGAAAAAAGAAAAATACCCCCAAAATATTAATCTGAAAGCAAAAATGGGGGAGATTGGGAAGTTTCCAAACGAAAAATACTTTGTCTCTTTAGAATCCACTCTGTGTTGAGTCAAAAGCCAATTAAGAAAAGACAACATTTTTTAATCTCTGCAAATACACTAGAAGAAAAAGTCAACAAGAAAGGAAAGACATAGGCAGGCACAGACACAAAAATTAAAAAGATTATCAAAATGGAATGGTAGCACACTAAAAGCAGCTATATATGGTTTAAATACAAACAATTCCTGATTGACCATTTTAATCTTGGCAGAAATAATCTCTAACAAAAACTAATTTGAAAAAAGAGGGTTTTGAAAAGCAAATTTGTGTTGATTATATATTTTTCAAGGCAGGGGGAAAGGAGAGAGTTTTAATTCTGTTTAAAATGTTTTCATATTCTCTGAAATAATACAAAGGGATGGTAAGGGGCATCACCCCAGAGGCATGCTAGATAACAGAAAAATTAACTTGTCTTAGTGAAAAAACTCCAACTGGAAGGTAAGTGTAGAAGCTACTTCACAAAGCTGAATATTCTTTAAGTTACAAGAATAGCATGGCTTGTAAAAATACAGATCTAAGTTTTGTAAAGCAAAAACAATCACCCCATTTTAACTGATTTCTTTTTAGTAGTTCAACATATAATCCTTACAAATTATTAATACATTACAATTTGGTATACTGCTAAGCTATTTAAAATGAATACTGAATATATAGAAACAATTCTTTTATCTTGTATTATAACAGAATGATCTGCTCTACACACTTTTTGTTACATAAATGAATGTTCCAAACAAGACAACTGAAGCACCAAAAATTTTATGTGAATGATTTTTCATATACATTTGCCTGATTGAATCAAATTGAGTATAATTGAAAATACTCATGATAACTCAAAATAACCACAAATATCAAGTCTAGTTAAGGCAACACTCAGAGCAATGCATACAAATTATAAAAAGGTAAATTCAAATTTAATACCAGGAAAAATATAATCAGAGCTGAACTAAGAGTAGCAGCACATCGGCTGCATTAAGAGATAGTTAAGGCCCTCTACTGAGAGGTCTTCAAGCAGAAGACTGACAACAAATTATGTGCATAATCAAATATCTTCCTAAGCATTACTTTTGTGAAGGAGTTGGGCTAATGAGCCTTTAAGATCTCTTCCAACTCTACTGTTCTGTGCTTCTTTTCACTTCACTGTGTCATACTGGCGGGTCCTGAGGAGTGACTTCAGCACACTCAATTTCCTTCTATCTATGGAAGTTTTTTCTAGCTGTTGGTGGTTCTCCCTGAACCATCTGTTTGAGTCTCAATTCTCAGAATGTTTAGGAATAGCAAATGTATCATCTATATAGCCAACTCAATAATCTAGATAGAATTCCAAGAGAAATAACAAAACCAAGCTTAAGTGAATAATGAATTTTCACACATAATAAGGAACTGAGAACCTCTCAAACAAAAACATAAAAATAACTTTTCAGGGGGGAAAGATATGTTAATTTTATTAAATTATTTTTCTTATAAGTACTTTTGTTTACTCTCTAGGTTCATAGCAACATATATGGGTTACTTTAGTTATAACCAATGAACAGATAAATCTAGTAATTTAACAGGAGTTCCCACAAAAGTTAATTTAATCTTGTACAGACACATAACCAAGAGAAGGATACAGATGGTAAATATGCTCTTTAATTTTAGGCCAATTTTAACCAGTTCTTCAAAAGCTAAAAAAAAAATTGTGTTTGAACAAATAATCCCACTTAGATATGCATGACTTTTTTTTTCTTTCAAATACCATTTTTAAACTGTCAGACAGATGAGACGGCAAAGATATATCAGGTAACATTACAATAGCAACCAAATTCAAGGGGCTGCTACAGTAACAATTTCTGTGGTAACAACCAATCATAAGAAATGCTATAACAAGCCTGTTTTTTCTGTTCCAAATGGTATTTACTACATACAAAACATGCCCACAAAATAGCACACAACATTATACTATACTGTGGCATATATAGAAGAGTATAATTTTTAAATAAAAGATTATCTTAGAATTAAGAGATTATATTGAGACAGTCATAAAATCAACTAAAAAAACAAACATTTCCCAAAAGTCAGAGAATTGATGTAACTTACCATCACTTCCATATTCTTGTGAGGTTCCACAAATCCATGAACAGTTAGTTTACGAAGCACTGAAAAGTACAAGCAAGTTTTCATTCTAAGTACTATCAAAATAATTATGATTACAATAAATAATTACAATGATAAAAAAAAAAAGTATAGGATACCCTAGATATTTCATTATGCAAAAGATGAGGCAAATCAGGCACAAATAGGATAAATTAATTGGATAAGGTGACCCTTACTTAATAAAAGAGTCAGGTTAATAGTTCAGATCTTCTTACTAAGGCCAATCAGTCTATTATATTTCTTCTAAAAAAGAGATTACTCTAAATTTAGGTCCATTTTATTCTCATTAGTTTTGTGTTCATTCCATAAATACTTCAGAAAATAAAACTACTTATAGAGGACAAACTCAGGTTAATACAAGATCTAAAATCACCTCTGAGTACAAAACTCAGTAAATACAGTAATAATGTTTTTACAGGGACAAAATTATCCATAAACAAAAGTAGATAAGGCCCAAAGAACATCAAGATACATGCAATAATCCAAAGTAGTAGAGACAGGAATTAATGAAATTTCAAATGATTTGTACTGAAGTTAACAATATTTGTTACAGTATTCCCTTAAAATAGATCTGTGATAAAAGTGAACTGCCAAATACAAGACTTTAGGAGATAAGAGGAAAATCAATAAATAAAGTATATATGTGTCATTATGTTGTTACATGATAAATCATGAATAATTCCTTGATTTTCAAAAGGTTATCATGTAGTTATAATTAAAAACCCAGAGATCAATTTTTAATGGAAATGAAAGACTATGCTCATTAGATCAAAATGAATCCCCTCTAACTAAACTTTGACTGAGGCTAGAAAATTCAAAGAAAAAACAAAGAAAATCTCACTTCTTTTGTAAAGTAGAATTTATTGCAATTTAAACATTTGATTCTTAAATTCATTAAGATAACCAATGATAGATCCCATTATTAGTAAAGATAGTATTATATTCATTTTTAAAACAAGGTAATACTATATTTTGTGTTATCTTAAAGAAATATGCCACGTCTTAGGACAAGACAGAGAAACTCACATTTAAAATTCATCAATTATTAAATATGTATAGAAAAATTAAGATATGAAAGCATTTTAACATGATGTTCCTCTTTTAGAGATTAAACCAGATAATAAATAATTTTTCTAACACTATAAAAATGTAGAACTTATTCCTGTTTCAAAAGAGCAGCACGTATAATGTTAAAATTATCTACAAAATGGAAGCATCCAAAATCATAATTAAATGTCCTAAAACTTGGGCAAACAGTTTTCAAGCCAGTTAAACATCTCAAGAGAGACAGTACCAATCAAAGTTGGGCTGCCAAAGCATTATGAAAAAAGAGAAGCCCCCATGTGACAACTTCAAAACATTACTATTCTCATTTGCTCCACAAACAAAAGCGCTTGTATTGATCCTTATTTTTCCCTAGAAAAAAGATGTTCTAAATTGGTAACATCATTTTAAGAAAATGTTTCCCTTTCCCAATATTACTAAAAATTCAAACGTGACCCCAGAAAGGGAGCTAGCCATGAAAAATGTAAATGTATAAGAATCACAGGACATAGACACAGGGTGTGTGTGTGTGTGTGTGTGTGTGTGTGTGTGTGTGTGTGTGTGTGTGTGTGTGTGTGTGTGTGTGTGTGTGTGTGTGGTGTGTGTGTGTGTAATTAATATTTTTAAGAAACTGAAAAACTTTCTCAGATACCGATATAGTAGCTAATATGTGCAAATACCTAAAACTAATTCTAAATAAAATAACTAGGAGAAGGATAATTAAGAACAAAGATAGGAACAAATTCAAAGAATAAAAGTAGGAGAAAAAGGTATATACTAATAGAAAATAGGAAACACATTTAAAGACCTTGAATATACAAATGAGAATCCATAAATAGGAGACATTAGAAAGGAGTATACTCCTCAAAGCAGGAGTATAAGAAAGCAAGCCAATTTGCAGACTACAATATCTGAAACCAAAGAGAGCTAGACCTGGAATTCAAAAGAGGAACAGCCCTACTTTTTCAGAGGATTATATGCCAAAAGAATAAAAACTCAAAACAGGCCTGAGGTTAGCTGCCAAATAAAAAGATTTTGAGGGAAGAAAAAAAGACTAAAGTCCAGAAGCTTTCAGAAAGTGACTATTAATATAAAAACAAGGAAAAAATATGTATATATAAAAATAAAAAATCCCAACAATTCTTTAAAAAAAAAAAGTTACTCCAAAGTAACAAAAAGACCAGTTATTATATAATCAGCTTGTATTATTACAGCTTTAAGACACTAGTCTTTCTTCTGGTTTTAGAAAATCACTTTTACATTCAAGGTCTTTAAATGAGGTCTGTTTTCTGTTAATATGTGTACTTTTCTGTTAATATGTACTTTTTTCCTGTTTTATTCTTCCTATTCTTCCTGTCCTTGTTCTTGACTATTTCTTCTAGTATTTTACTTAGAATTAGTTTTTAGATATTCACATATATTAGTTTTATATCTTTGCCAAAGAGATACTTCCATTCTGTTTCAGAGACACATCTGAAGAGTGTGCTATTTTAAAATAAATACTATATATAAATAATGTTTAACTGTACCTTTCAATGATAGTAGTGTTCTTTCCAATGAATTTAAAATAGCAGCTTCATCTCCAGTAGAAATATGTTGCAGGAATGTATCCATATGATGATTCCACAGGGAACAGGCAAAACTATAAATTCCAGATGCTAACTACAAAGAAACAAATTTATTCACAATTCATTAGAAATTTCATTAGGTCACTAACAGAGATTTACAAAATATTTGGCTTTTTAATTCCAAAAACCTGAGAATACACTTTTAGTGAGACTATATGAGCAATATTCATGTATCATCCATGGAATTAAAGTTGTTATGATCAGTTAAAATATTATAATCTACTACAATTAAACTATCTTCTTATAATTCCAGTGTCCTTACAACACCAGTATACCTGCCTGGTAGATAGACTTAAAGTCTATCTAGCATAAAGCATACTGCTGTACTAATTAACTTCCTAATGTGCTCAAGTACCTCTAGAAGCTCTTCTCTCAACTCCTGACTTAACAGGCACTTAATGCTCAACAAAATTTATCTTTCAGAAATGTGTTCCCTTTGTTATATGTCTCTAGCTGTTTCCTCTTGTTCTCACATTGCCTCTTCATCATCCTCTCTCTGATGCTGCTACAAAGCTCTGCTCCCAGAAAACTACTCAACTCTTGGTGTAACTAATTCTTTCAGAGCCCTACAGCATTTTCGTGATGACCCCATGTTTCAATCTCAGCCTTAAAGAATTCTTTATCCTTCTTGGGAAGGGAAAAGGGAAGAGAGGAAGTTAGAAAAAGTTGGAACTCAAAATATTATAAAAATAAATGTTGAAAACTATCTTTACATATAATTGGAAAAAATAAAATACTATTAAGTGCCAAGAAAAAGAATGAAAATATTCTCTATGAAAGCTGGGAAACACTTTCAAAAATATACACAGGAGATGGGGAAGATGAATAGGATCAAATTTAGAATACATACATATATATATATATATATATATATATAATGTATAATGTATAATGTAGAGAAAATGTGTGGCAAAGGAGTAACTTAAAAACTTTGGCACTCCTAAGTCCTGATATAGTTTTTACATCATAAGCTTCTGTTAGGCTCTGAAAGTCCATATCTTTTTAGCATCAATAACAGGAACATAAACTTATAATGTATATTGCAAAAGTTTCCATTTACAATGCCTTTTCCAGAAAAGCAATCTACTTTTGAGTCCCAAAACTTATGTGTATTTATGAGAAATATACAAATATAGAACAATTCAAAGTAAGTCCTCAAAGTCCAAAGTACTTACAAGAAATATATAAATACAGAACTATTCAAAGTCCTCAAAGTTCAAAGTCTAATTAAAGTAAGCCTGCAATGGTACTCATTATATGAATCAATAAAGAATTACTATACATCTGTCAGTAATCCAAAATATAAAAATAAACCTTTAATAAATAAATCTTACTATTTGAAAAGTCAAGATAAAGGGAAATTTATTCACCGAACATTAATGTTCTTAAAAAATCTGAGAATTGATTGAATTTCAAAATCAGAACTTGGATCTCTAAGTCATCTCATTTTGGACTACACAGCTTTAAGCACATGGGTCAAGAGAGGAAATACTGTATTCAAATTCTCATAAGACTCATGATTTAATGAAGAACTTGGAACAAATAACTTTAAACCGACAAAACTGCCTTTCACTTCTTTTAGAGAAATTCTCTTTCTACACCAGAATTTTACTAGGTCCAATATTTGTCAAAATACAAATTGTCAGCTTAGAAATCTTCTTTGGAGGTATTTTGACAGATATTCATGGGGTGGAAATGAGTTATTTAACACTTCAGTTTTTAAAAGTGAAAGAACAAATATCTGTCTGCCCAGGTTGCATGTACCTTCGGATTCTAATGTTTATTGTGCAACAAGAAAATGATATTCACACACATGTATTGTACCTAGACTATATTGTAACACATGTAAAATGTATGGGATTGCCTGTCATCGGGGGGAGGGAATAGAGGGAGGGGGGGATAATTTGGAAAAATGAATACAAGGGATAATATTATAAAAAATATATATATAATAAAAAAAAAGTGAAAGAACAAATGAATAATACACATTTCACTCGATTTCAATGTAAACTGCTTACAAAAATCATGCAGAGGATTCTGTAATATTTTAATGTTAGAAGACTTCCATTTTAAGAAGTTTCATTGTAAGAAAGCTTTTCTGATTCCTAACTAATAAATTTACAAATTATTTAAATGAAAAGTGTTATGTAGCAGGTACTTTTATAAGTCTTTTTCTACTTAAGATACGGTTATATCATTTGCCTATAATACCTGTAGAAGATGTTTTTATTATAATTTGATATACTTTTCACAATGTTTTTATAGTAGCTGCTGGATTTCTCATTGTTTGGATGTGGGTGTTAAGTAGGATTTTTGAATAATAGTTTTGTGCACATAGGTGCTTAAACATATTTGGATGTAGGATTTGATGAATTTTTACTAGGTAGTGAAGGGCAAAAATAACAATCCTAGTCAAAAAGTGAGGGATGGAGGGAGGAAGGAAGGAAAGGAAGAAGGAAGAAAAAAAAAGTGATCTTCCTACCTTACCTATGCTTTAGGTTCATGCAGGGGCTATTCATCCCCACTATTAATCAAAACAGGAGATTTGACCTGCTCAAATTCCTATTTCCTAAGTTGGTTCAGCCTTCTTAGACAAACAATGTGGTGACCCCCTACTCCCTATGGCTCAAAGTTTTAAGGTTTAGTGTGGATAACACTAGCATAGCCCACTGCAAATGAGAACTCCCTAGCTCAAGAGATGTACCAGTTAAAGTTAAATGCTTGTGCCACAATCTCCAGAGTCCATGTAATTTGAAAGAAGGCTCTGAAGTAGCTATAGAGGAATTATGGAATACTCTGAATTGCTTGTAAAGAAGCACAAGAAACTCACTAATATATATTATTTAAAATACTCCTTAGTAAAATAATTTTAAGAAAAGACATGACATAGAAGGAAACTAGACTCAAGTACATCAAGAGATTTGGATACTACTCCTGGCCTCATCATTAATCAGCTTAATGAACTGATGAACTTACTTTATTGATGAGGAAAAACAATTATTCTAATTATATTCAAGATTAAGTGAATCTTTAATTCCTTTTTTTCTTTATTAAAGCTTTTTATTTTTCAAAACATATTCATGTATAATTCTTCAACATTAACTCTTGCAAAATCTTGTATTCCAATCCTTCCCCCTTTTCCATCCCTTTCCTTAGACGGCAAGTAGTCCAATATATGTTAAGCATGGTAGAAATATGTTAAATCCAATATATGCATTCATATTTATATAATTATCTTGCTGTACAAGAAAAATCAAATCAAACCAGGAAAAAATGAGAAAGAAAATAAAATGCAAGCAAACAACAACAAAAAGAATGAACAAGTTATGTGGTAAACCACACTGAGTTCCCACAATCCTCTCTCTGGGTGTAGATGTCTCTCTTCATCACAAGATCACTGGAACTAACTTCAATCACCTCACTGATGAAAAGAGTGAAGTCCATCAGAATGGGATCATCATATAATCTTGCTGCCATGTACAATGATTTCCTGATTCTGCTCATTTCACTTAGCCTAAGTTCATGTAAGTCTCTCCAGGCCTCTCTAAAATCATCCTGATCACTTCTTATAGAACAATAATATTCCATTACATTCAGATACCAGAATTTATTCTCCAATTGATGGGCATCCACTCAGTTTCCAGTTTCTAGCCACTACAAAGAGGGCTGCCACAAACATTTTTGCACATGTAGGTCCCTTTCCCCTCTTTAAGATCTCTCTGGGATATAAGTAGAAACACTGCTGGATCAAAGGATATATGCACAATTTGATACTCCGGGAATAGTTTCAAACTGGTCTCCAGAATGGTTGGATTTGTTCACAATTCCACCAACACTGTATTAGTGTCCCAATTTTTCCACAATCCCTCCAACATTCATCATTATTTTTTCCTGTCATCTTAGCTTATCTGAAAGGCATGTAGTGGCATCTCAGAGATGGTTTAATTTGCATTTTTCTGATCAATAATGCTTTAGAGCACCTTTTCATATGACTAAAAATGGTTGAAATATCTTCTTCTGAAAATTGTTCATATCCTTGACCATTTATCAATTGGAGAATGGCTTGAATTCTTATTAATTTGAGTCAAATACATATTTTAGAAATGAGGCCTGGGGGCAGCTAGGTAGTGCAGTGGATAGAGCACCAGCCCTGAATTCAGGAGGACCTGAGTTCAAATCCGGTCTCAGACACTTAACACTTCCTAGCTGTGTAACCCTGGGCAAGTCACTTAACCCCAGCCTCAAAAAAAAAAAAAAAAAAAAAAAAAAAAAAAAAAAAAAAAAACACAGAAAAAGAAAGAAATGAGGCCTTTATCAGAACCCTTAAGTGTAAAAATGTTTTCCCAATGTATTGCTTCCCTTCTAATCTTGTCTGCAATAATTTTTGTTTATATAAAAACTTTTTAACTTAATATAATCAAAATTGTCTATTTTGTGATCAATAATGATCTCCAGTTCTTTTGTGGTCACAAATTCCTTCCTCCTACATAGATCTGAGAGGTAAACTATCCTATGTTATTTTAATTTGTTTATAGTATCATTCTTTATGTCTAGATCATAAACCTATTTCGACCTTATCTTGGTATAAAGGGTTAGGTGTGAGTCAATGCCTACTTTCTGCAATATTAGTTTCCAATTTTCCCAGCAGTTTTTGTCAAATAGTGAATTCTTATCCCCAAAGCAGGGGATAAGTTTGTCAAACACTAGATTACTATAGTCATTGATTATTTTGTCCCGTGAACCTAACCTATTCCATAGATCAACTACTCTATTTCTTAGCCAGTCCCAAATGGTGAATCTTTAAATTCCACAAGAAAACTAAGGAAACAAGCATTTAAACACCAAGCACTGTACTAAGCACTTAGCAAATATTAACTCATTTGATCTTTCAAAGAATATCAGGAGGTAGATACCCTTTTTAGTTGAGGAAATTGAGGAAGATAGAAGTTAAATAATTTGCTCCAAGTCACAAAGCTATTAACTGTCCAAGGTCACATTTAAATTCAGATCTTCCTGACACCAGGCTCAGGACTCTATCCATTGACCTTGTAAGCATCTTTGACAGGGCAAAGGGGAAGCCAAAACTATTATTTAATTGTCCTGATATGATAAAACAAGAGTTCTCCTTATAGAAGCCTTTAATGAAAAGAAATTTATTGAAAAAGGCTCAAATTCATTCTCTCATACTTTGTGTAGTGTTTATTTAAAATAAAAATTATTTTCAGTTAATAGGAAGGGACAATTGTATTTATAATTGTATCCAATAAATTTTTTTCTTAAAAAAAATTGGCAAATTCTCATCTATTTTTGTTAATAAAGCATGTACATATATCACAATACTGTTTTGCAGTTGAGAATTAGATATTCAAGAGATTTGAATTCACAAAGAAATCAAAAATGTTATCTTCTTTCAGTAGCATACATCCATCAATTCTGACTACAAAAAAAGATGTATTTGAGTTTAGATGATGAATATCATCATTCTAAGGCAAAAAATATTTTGATTAACCATATAAAAGAAACAAAGGTCTGATAATGCTCAAGAGTAGGATTACCTGGCTTTTTTGTATTTTGGGGGGGAATTAGTTGTCCATTTTTAGAAAAAGGTAATATAAAATTTTTCAGATTAAAAATAATCTAGAATTAATGTGATATTTTAAAACTAAAACTGAAATCTTATTTTTAAAAAAGACCCAAATATTTAATCTGTTTTATAATGGACTGCCTTTCAAGTTTCTGATAAAAGAATTTAAAAAACAAAAATTAACACTTTCTCAAGTTTCCTTCTTCAAAAATTAGATGAATCTGTGATCTCACTTGTGGTACAGATCTCTCCTGGATGTGTATCATAACCCACCCACACATTCTTATCCTATACCAGACTTAGTCATACCTTTCTATAATTCTTAAACAGTGCAATGAAATTTTGCCCTTTTAATTCTCCTAATATTTCATAGTAATGCTCTCAAGCTGTCTAACTATTATCCTACAGTCTAGCTATATCATTTGCCCATCTCTTTACTTAGCATTTAATAGCATAAATTATGCTATTTTACATATGTCATCAGCTCTGGCAATATGCTGAAACATCCCTACACTCCCTTGCCCAATGCATCTTTTGCCACAGATATTTTGGGTTATGAGCAACTTGAATTCTTTTGAGATTCCAGTACTCCAATAGATATATAGCATCAACAAGCGAATGATAACATATATCAGAGGAAAGATATTTTTCAACAAAAAATATGCAAAAAAAACTGTCTAAGGTTTAAAACTGCCAAAAAATTAAATGGACTGCCTTATTAGGTAGTAAGTTCTCCACAATTTAAAGATCTAAAGTTGGTACTATTTCTAAAGTTCTATGACTATATTCGTTGTACAAACATACAATACAATAGAGATTCTGGATATTTAATTACTTATTTAAAAATTATAAACTTCGTAGCTATAAGAATAATATCTAATGACCAAATCAAACCCTGGCAATAATGGGAACTACTAAAGGAATTAACTTCTCCCAACCAAAGTTACTTACTTTCCATAGTGTTTAATAAATGTTACTGATTAACATGTATGGGTCTACTTGCCATCTAGGGGAGGAGATGGAGGGAAGGAGGAGAAAAGTTGGAACAGAAGGTTTTGCAAGGGTCAATGCTGAAAAATTACCCATGCATAGATCATGTAAATAAAAAGCGATAATACATAAATAAAAAATAAATGCTTACTGACTGATAAATGATTATAAATTATTGCTGATTGATATAGGGAAATTCTTCCTAAAAATTTTACAGGATATTGCTTCAATAATTTCCAGTCACTTGAAATTACTAAGGAAAAAAAAAAAATCACTTTTGTGAATTTCCAAGATTCCTTAAATGACTCTCCAAAGTATTGAGTTGTTTCTAAATGCTAGGGGCATAGACTAAGAAGAGGTTTTAGCAACTCTCAAACATTCAAATGGGGGAGGAGAGTGATCTTAATCTAATTGAATAATATTCTTCTCTACTGCACTCACCCATGCTTTCCCATCCTGCATGACTCTTTAGTATTCCCCTTAAGTTCTCCTTAATGTGCTAGTGCCTTTCCTTCTGCTCTTATCATCTAGAGGATACCAAGAGAATACAGAAACTATTCGCAAGTAATCCCTCACTCTAGCTAAATGGTAAGGCATTAACTACCAAGTAAATCTCACTCAACACTGATCCCTCAAAAGTTTTCCAAAATCTACCCCAACTCCTCTAATCAGTCAAACTGGTCAGTTTAGCCTCCCTCAAAATATGCCTTATACTTCTCCACATATCAACATACCTCTTGTTTACCCTGATTCTCCCATATAAATAATATCCTCTCACTTCTTTTGTTTCCTATATATACAATCCACTGTAATAGGTCTAACTCAAATCATTTATTCACCCTAACTAGGTATGTTCTCTCTCCTCTGAACTGTTATAGAACTTAACTGTTCTATAACCATTAATGTTAATATATACCATTCACTTGATCCTTCATTAAATCAGTTAACTAGTATTTACCAGTAATTTTTCAACTCTAGTAAAAAATATTCTTTTGGTAATTACTTTAATTGCTTTTTCATGTGTAATGTTTCTGAAACAAGTAAAAACAGATAAGTCTTCAAGGTCCTCATCAATTTTGAAGTCCTATTTACTTTTATCACAACTGTATCAAGGGGGCCTTGAGGCTAATTCTTCCTATACTTTTAAAAAGTTGTCTTCCTTAGAACTTTACCTTGCACATAGTAGGCATTAATAAATATTAGTAGATGAGCTTTTGGGTACAGTTAATTTTCAGAGATTAATTGCTTACATGTTTATAATTTTCTTAAGATACAAATTATTGTTCTAAATATCCATGTAACTCTAAAATGAACTTCAACAACAATCATAAACATTCTTATTACAAAGCTCCTACATATAACAAATACTAGGTATAACAACAGCAATTAGTTCATTAATTCTTGAAAGAATTTTAGTCTTAATTATACTCATATGTCCCCAAAATAAAGGGACTCATCATCTTTTACTTCCAGACTTCTTACAAAAGGAATCTTCTGTTCCCATTTGTGAGACATACTTTGAAAGGCATCTATAACAAAATCCAAAGATCTTTTCTCAGTACTGTTAAGAATAGCTAACATTTAGATAACACTTTAAGGTTTGCAAAGCACTTTGCATGTTGACTTATTAGATCCTTAAAACAACCCTTTTAGATTGGTGCTATTATCCCCTAAGTCTTCATTGCAGGTACTTCTCCATCTCCTTCAATAGCTGCTCTTCTTCCCATATAATAAACAAGAGAATGATCAATGCCTTCAGCTATTTACTTTTTCTGTCCTTGACAAATGACTTCATCCACTTTCAAAGCTTCACTATCCACTTCTTTGCTTATGACTTCCAAACAACTTTTCTTTTATCTCTAATTCCAGATTTCAAATCAGGAATGAGACAGGTTTTCATACATCTAATTCATCCTAAACTATGTCCAGATTAATCTGTCCTAAAGTACCTCTCCCTGCTCCCTTACTGAAATGGCACCGTCATTTAAACTCAGCCAAGCTTTGGCTTCAGTCTATTTTTTGTTTATTTTGCTTTAAATACCAAGGAACTTTCTATTGGACTACCCACTGCAAGTAAATTAGATAATTTATTCTTTCTTGGACATCTATTACATTTTCCAACCTCCAAAATTCCACTCATGCAACTCCTTTCTTCCTGTGGATTTATAGTTACAAGACCCTGATTCAAATTTTAGCCTTGCTGCCTGCTATCTATATAAGCTTAGGCAAGGTATTTAACCTGTTGGGAAGTGTTTCCTCATTTATAAAATGAGAAGTTTCAAAACTATGATTCTGTGATCTGTAGTAGTAGGACCACTGCCCACCTGAAACTTGTTTTTGAAATTTGTCTTCCCTGAGTAAGGAACTATGCTCAAAGAGCTATACTGTGCATACCCTTTGATACAGCAGTGCTACTACTAGGTCTGTATTCCAAGAAAATCATAAAGGACCCATATGTGCAAAAATATTTATATCAGCTCTTTTTGTGGTGGCAAGGAAATGGAAAATGGGTAGTTGGGGAATGGCTAGTTATAGTACATGAAAGTAATGAAATATTTTTGTTCTATTTTTAAAAAACTGACTTTAGAAAGACCTGAAAAGATTTACACTTACTTATGCTAAGCAAAGCAAGTAGAACCAAGAATACAGTGTACACAGTAACAGCAAGATTATGCAGTGATAAACTAATTATTCTTGGTTATTCTCAGGAGTTCAGTGATCCAAAGCAATCCCAATAAACTCTGGATAGAAAATACAAAGAGAGAGAACTTATAAAGAATAAATTAGCATATGTCATGTTCACTTTTTCTTGTTTTTTTTTCTCTCATGGCTTTTTATCCTTTTGTTCTGATTTTTCTTTCCCAACATGATTCATAAAGAAATATGTATTTAAAAATTTAATGTATATGTATAACCAGAAAAAAGAAAATTAAAAAAAAAAATTTTAATCATATAAATAGAAATTTGTTTCCCCTAACAAGAATCTGAATAATTTCAATATGAGGGGAAGGAGGAATAGGTTAATTAAAATTTGTTGGGAGAATTACTAGTTTCAAGTATGTAATTTATTATATAGCAAGTAGCACAACATAAGCATAGCATGGTGGTGAAAAGACTATTTGTATAGGAATCCAAGCTCCATCAATTACTACTTCTATGATTTTAGACAGTCACTTAAATCTCTACAGTCTTCAGTATCTTCATCTGTAAAATGAAGAATCTTGACTAGATGATCTCTAAGGCCCTTTTAAATATATAAAAAAGTTGTCTATCTTGACAAATCTTTTAATACACAAACGTTGCAATTTCCCACCTGGCTAGTTACTATGTACACAGACTGGAATCCACTAGGCTGTCAAGCTTGCTGATTTCAGCTGGTCCGCTATACCTAATTTGATGGAATAGTCCACAACATTACTACAGCTGAACTTGAGGCTTCCCATTTGGCCGATTCCAGATCAAAAGCATTTTTTCCTAGATCTTAGGCTTCTATTCCCTATAATTTGTTACTTCCACAGGTTCCCATTTGCATTTTAGGTTAATAAACCAAAGAAAACCAGTATACTTACAAGTCTATTTCTCTAAGTCTCTATGTCTCACCTACTTTCTGATTTAAGAGAACTCATTAATCTCATAGTAAAGAGATAAAGGAAGCCCTAAAATGAAGCTTAAATGGACTTCTCCAGACTCCAAAAGAAATCTGCAATAAATAATCCCATTTATCAAATAGTTTTATGATTTCTAGAAGTTCCATGTTGTTGAACAAAAGGAATTTTCTAGAAGTTTCTACAAGATATATGTTGTTAAGCAAAAGCAAGCTTGTAAGGTAGAAACACTAGACCCAGTCATTCTTTAAACTGCTCTCTCCTAATCAAGAATAACCACTGTCCAATATCTCCTAAGCAATGGACTGTGGAACGCAGGGCCCATTCAACAGACTATTTCCCTCTAAAGACCGCTTAAGTTTCAAATTTCCATTAGCAAACTAAATTTTATAAAGATGTAACTTTGAAAACTTCAAGGGAGCCTCAGCTATTAATAAAAGAGACTAAAATCAGGAAAATACAGATGGCATGAACAATTAACAAACATAAAATAAATAGGCAGAAAATTATTCCTTAAAAACAACTTTCATTAGTTTTGAGTAATAACTAATAAACAAATGACTAATAAAAAACAGATTGAAGAAAATATGCCAAGCATATTTGGAAAGCCAAACACTTGTTGCAAGGTACAATAGGATAAACAAGCCGCAATATGGAAAAATAAAAAGAACCTTGAACACTCTTTTGGATTGTTTTTATGAACTTAGGAAAAATATATTTTATCAGTTTTCATGGAATTTTGCTTTAATGTGGGAAATTTATCAATAATTTTTAGAAGAAAAAAAGGAACACAATTGGAATTGAGGCAGTGTATCATCACATTAGTTCTTTCTAATAAAAAGTAAAAGAACTAAGTTCAAATCCCATCTCTGAAGTTTACTATCTAAGTCATTTTCAATAAATCATTTAACTTTTTTAAGGTTTATTTTCCTCTTCTGTAAAATGAGAGGGGCTGGTATGATGGTCTCTAAGGTTCTTCCAGTTTTAAGTCTATAAAAGATGTGGTTGGAAGTTTCTGCTTCCTATGCTTACCAGCAATGTCCTAATCTCTGACCCTTAGTTCCCTCATCATTAAAATGGGAAGGCAATCTACCTTGTGGATGCTCTGAGGAAGATGTTTTGAAAATCTACTGGCAGTACATAAGTCTAAATTATTATTCCATTATTTGGTATAAAATGGTAGAAATTCCAGAAGCCAAATACATTGTTGAGTTTTTATTTTTGCTTATGCATGGGATTATTGAAATTATAATCCTCAAATATCTGACACCAGGAAAGTAAAATTGTGTTGATATGAACGAATCTTTCATTGTAACAAGGCAAAGCAGCTATTAAATGAGAAGACATATTTCATTTGGAGGTTTTACGAATTACTATAATTTTTAAAATAACTTGGAGGTAGCAAAGTATAATAATATACATTTAGAATGAGAAGACTTAGGTTTTAACCTAGATCTGTGACTCACTACCTTGGGCAAGTCACTGCACCTTTAAGCTAGTCATCTGAAAATGAATGGGCTGCAATCTAAACTGAATGACAAAAATTCTTTATAATTTATAATTTATAATCAAGACTGGCCCCAAAGAAGGACTATGAGAAGATGCTTCCTCAACAACCTTGCAGAGATCAGAATACCATCTTTAATGTCAGATCTTTCCCATGTACTGATATAATATACCAAATTTCCTTTTCCCTTTTTTCTGAAAGAATTATTATAAAAGCTGCAACTTTGCAATGGAGAAGTAATAGGATAGGGAGGACATTTAATCAACCTGATAACAAAAGATATCAATAAAATTCTATTTTTTAAAATGAATGGCTAGACTAAATCACACTCTGTAGCTCAAAATCTATGTACCTAGGACCCACTTCTTTTGTCTTGATAAAGAGGTAGGGACAACATATGAAGTGGACTGCAACTATTAGTTTTAGTTGATCTGGCTTAACTGCTGTTCCTTACTGAAACTGAAGGCTAATTACAGGGGTGGAGGGTGAAGGGAGGGAGGTATACTGGGAAATGGACTGTGATATTTACAGTCATAAATAAAAACAAATTTGAAAAAAAAAAATAAGTAACGCTCAAAGAGATAATAAAAAAAAAATCTGAATGTTTACAAAATGTTTATAAAAAAGTAAATTCCATGACAATGTTCCAAATATTACAAGTACAAAAAAACTTAACAGTTTTCCTAGAATAATACATTCAAGTTCCTCAAACAAGTAAAATGTTCAAATCTATCCTCAGACGATTATTAACTGTGACCCTGGACAAATGACAATTTCTCTCTGCCTCAGTTTTCTCATGTATAAAATGAGAATAAAACAAGGTTGCTGTTAAGGGTTAAATAAAATATTTCCAAAGTGCTTTAAAACCTTAAATCGCTATAGAAAAGCTAGCTATTACTAGAAAAGCAATGTTTTGTTCTGAAAAAGATACTAAAACAGAAGTTAGGAGATTAAGGTTATGGGTAAAGCTCTGCCCTTAACTGACTGTGTTGTTTTTGAGCAATTCACATGGTGTTCTATGAGTTTTCTCACCTGCAAAGTGAATAGTCAAGACTAGAGGTCCTCAAACTGAGGCCCACTGAGGATGTTTATGCGGCCTGCTGGGTTATGGCAAAATCAGACCCGAAGTGATTCGACATAAACTTGTGTTAGCAACACACATTTCCAGAACTGGCTGAGGCATAGGAATTTGTTCATAGTTTTTGTTTTTACAGTCTGAGGGACAGTGAACTGTCCCCTATTTAAAAAGTTTGAGGACTATTGGTCAAGACAATTTGAGGTTCCTATTATTTTTTGGAATTTTGTGATTCTATTTAAAGAAGTGATTTATGAAGGTGGAACAACAAAATTCTCAAGTATTAAGTTAATTTTCTGGAAAAATTATTGATTTATACATAAAACATTCTTAAATTATTATGTTTGTTTATCATGTTGAACAGCTAGAAGACAGCTTAGATATCAAGTATAACACTACTTCAAAAAAAGAGATTCAGAAACTTCATTCAGACAGGGGCAGAATTATGAGTACAAAGGCAGACCTCTGATTCCTAATACATTTTCATTTTCATTCTACCATATTGCCAATTATTCTCTGACACACAAAACAGTGGCTTTTATTAATATAATACTGATCCTATTTAAACTCTCAGTTAATTCTGCTGCTTTCCAAAAAATGAACTTAATATATTAATATAATGAAAATCACAAAGACAATTTATGAGAGGAAATATAATATGAAGAATCTGTAACCTAAAGGAACCAAGAGGCCTTAGTTCAAATCCTGACAACAATACTAACTAAACTTTGTGACCAAGCATAATTCACTTAGTCTTTCTCAGTCTGATTTTCTCCTAAACAAAATGGAAATACCAATAAATGCCTACATACTTCACAAAAATCTTGTAAGGATCAAATGAAATGATGTTTTCGAGTATTATGACTGTCTAAAAAAATTAATAACCCATGATAGCATTAAACCTCTACCAACTTAAAGCAGAAAAACAGTCAACATAAGGTGCAAACCTTGAGACAGGACCTTGCACATAGCACACACCTTAACAAATTGCTGATGACTGATAATTTTCCTTTTTCATTAATTTTTCTTTAGTTTGAACTTAAACATAAAAAGCAGCATTTCTTATGTGTAACTATCTATTACATAAAGCTTGGTTTTCTTTTTCAATCAATAATGAATTCAACATGTAACTTTTAAAGCTATTCTGCTTGTTATTCTTTCTGGTCTTTTCATTTTCAAATGTTTCAATGACCACTTTTTCTTCCATTTCTTTCTTTTCTTTTTTTTTTTTTTTTCCTAACTATCTTAACTCAATCACGTCCCACCTGATAGCCAGGGGAAAAAAAAAAAAAAAAAAACATGAAAACCAAAACCAAAACCCTTAAGAAAATTATAAATAGTCAAGCAAAACAAATTCTGGCTGTAGGTCATGCCATAAAATGTACACCTTACTCTGCTTTATAATTCCATTTAATGTAATATACGTTATATACTATATAATATAATATATTGTTATTATGTAATATTAATAATAATAAATATTAATTTATAATATTATATATGCTAATATATTATATTATACATTATAATTTCTAATTCCACTTAATGTAATATTATATATTTTACTTTTACTGCACTTCAAGAAAATTAACATTTAAAGGATCTTACATACAGTGTTATATACAGAACATAGTTGTTTTTCTGAGCAAGATAAAATTTCAAATATTTGTTTAATGCATAACTAATTAGTGTAAGACATTTAGCAAGCTAGTTAATGCTATTTCAAAAAATGCAAAAGACAATCAGGTTTTAGAACTAAAATTTGACAGCTTAACAGCTTTTTTTTTTTTTTTTACTCCAAAATGATTGCTAGAAACAAGCAGTAATAGAATTCAAATCCTAGATAGAAATAATCTTATGCTAAAAATAAAAGAGAAAAAAAGAAATGCCAAAACATTGTTTCTAAGGCCCAAAAAGTTTGGCTTCTTTAATTTGCTTCTTTAAGAGGGTCTTAGAGAATTTTTGTTTCAGAGAATTTGATCATCCACCATCAGATAACTAAAGCGATATTAAACTATGACATAAAATTTTGAAGGCAACCTAATAAAACATTACTTTTTTTAGGAAAAGAAAAAAGCTTTCATATTTAGATTTCATTTACTTACATCATAGAAGAGCTTCCGGTCTGCAGCCAGTCTTTTGGATGCCAGGGTCTTAGTGACATGATAGAAAGTAAGCAATGCTCTGTGCTGACGAAGATCATCTTGGACTTTCACAGATTCTATTAGGGTAGGAATTAGCTCTGGCCAATGTCTGGGACAATCCAATCTAGCAACTTTTGCAATTAGCACTGCAATCTGAGTTGCAATCTATTAGAAAAAGATTATCAAAAAAAAATGGATAAGGTCAATTGAATATTGAAAACTGAATTTTTCATTAATAAGAGAGAAGAAAGTATATTCTCCAGGTTTTTAACATTACTTTTTTCTGCTGTGGCTGTGCATTCAACAAAATGAGATGTGCTTATATTAAAGAATTATGTTTATTACTTACCGACTTCATTTAAAGGACATTTAATATTAGTTATCAGTAATTCTGGGTCAGCTAGGGGGCACAATGGATAGAGCACTAGAATCAGGAAGACTCTTCTTTGAAAGTTCAAATCCAGCCTCAGACACTTAACTAGCTGTGTGAACTTCAGTAACTCACCTAACCTTATTTGTCTTAGTTCCTCATCTACAAAATAAACTGAAGAAGGAAAGGGCAAACCACTCAAAATAACTTTGCCAAGAAAAAAACCAAATTGATCAGTACTGCTACATCATTTAGAGTTTTGTAGTTTCACATATGTATATGGAAATAATCTTTTTTTGTTGTTTTTAATAATATTATTATATTTATGTTATTACTATAGTGTTATTCAGGACATGATGTACTGACTAGTGTACTGAGTACTGGACCCAGAGGAAAGAAAAAAAGCTCTACCCTAAAAGTAGGACTTCAGTAAAGATGCCCAGTAGGAATTCACAAGGCTAGATGTTGTTGATATTTTATTTTCCAAAATACTAGATCATCAAAATAAAATTACATGCAAGAAGCTTATGAAGTAAAAAATATTCTGAGAAATCTAATTTCTTTAAAAAAAAAAAAAAACTTAAAAGTAATCAAGAGTATAAGTCAGAGGCATAACAAAATATTTTTCTTGAGATCTGAGTCATTAGTATGAAGTATGATTGGATGCTTTTATAATAAACTAGATGAGCCACAATTTTAAAAAACTACTACTATGAAAAAAATTCAATAAAATTTGATTTTATGTATACTTTTTATTTCTACTTAAGAAAATCTTTCTTTTAAATTAAAAACAACAAGAACAACAAAAACATTATGTCACAATAAAAGTAATTACACAAGTAAGAGAATGATTAATCAGCAACCATTTCTCAACTGACCTGATTTACTGGTTCATTGAAATTGGTGATGAGTCCTGCTCGCAACGTAGCTTTTTCCTCTTCCGAAAGAGCACTATTTAAAAAAAGAGATGTATTTATTATTCAACAATACTAATAAAAGGTAGGTCTATCTTTGTATTTTACAGCATTTATCAGCTGAATTTAAAAATATGCTTTCCACAAACTAGGTCTCATATTTTTGCTGAGTAAAATGGACTAACATTTCTAATTGGTTATATAGGTTTGATAAGTTAATAGAAGCTGAAAACATTCTTTAATTATAAGTAAATACTTTACATTTAAACAGGTTATTATAAAGGAAAAATATGACATGTTAAAATAAAACATATCAGTGGTAATTTATAATCAATCAAAAACCATTTATCAAAAGGTACATATGCACCAAGCACCATGCTGACTGAGTACTGACAATTTTTAACATTATTTTCTTGATGGTATGATGGACATAGATACAAGTTCTTCTAATTTTATTGGAGCACATCTATGTTCTAAAACTAACTATAAGGGAAATTTATGAAGAGCAAATCCTATTTTCTACAATAATTCTTAAGTGATACTATAAAGGGTAGTTCTCTTACTAACAAAGTACTATCTAAAAAGCAAGTTTAACATTGCTATTATGTTTCTATTAACTGAAAAAAAAAAAAAAAACAGAGAGACTTTTCCAACAGTCAATCCAGAGCAAATTTTTACTGCTTACACACAAAAGATCTCTCCTGCTTAAAAACCTATAAGCTTTAAAGACTTTAATTCTTCATTCAACCCATGTTCTTATTTCCCTCAGCTTCTAGTCCTCAACAATGAAACTACCAAGGGAGCCAGAAAATATAAGACTATATATTCTACCATTCTATGCTTTGGAAAACATCATAACAGAAAGAGTTGAAACATTAAATAACAAAAGAATGAAAGCCAGTACTAAGTGGCCCCGGGAGGGGGGGTGGGGAGAGAGGGGGTTGAGGCAATCCGAGTTAAGTGACTTGCCCAGAGTGACACAGCCAGGAAGTATTAAAGTATCTGAGGCCACATTTGAACTCAAGTCCTCCTGACTTGAGGGCTGGTGTTCTACCCACTATACCAACCCTTAAAAGTTTTTTTTTAAAGTTCCTTCTAATCTTTGTATTACTTTGCAACTTCTTCCTCTGTCAAAATATGCTTTACCCTTGATTGTGACTTCATATGAAACGCAAATTACATTTTATGGCACAATACTATGTTTAGAAAATATCACAATTCTAATTAATATTTAAAAATTTTCTTACAGCAATTTTAACAGAAGTCTAATCACAATTTAACAAGTCTTTTGTTATCATTAACCAGTGTTACACTTTTGGTCAAGGTATAAACCTCAACAGAAATGCATTATGGCCAAAAATAGAAATTAAACTAATTAAATAAGAAACTAGCATCATTCAATTTGTTCATTGAAGTGTGTCAAATTGTGAAAGCTATTGTGAAAGTAAATAATGCTTATATTAAATGACCCCTATTTCTTTACAGGATTCTTATTCTTTAAGAAAATATTAACATAGATATTTACTAGAAGTTGTAAAAAATGTAAAATTCATACATATTTATATACTTCAACTTAAAAAATGTAATTTGAATATTGGTTTCTAATTGACAAGGTCTAAATATGAAACTAACACTTTTGCCAATATTCTCCCCTTTAAGGAATGTTATTCCAACTTCCATTTTTAACATGTACTGAATGTATTATAAGGTTCAGGATAAAAAAACTTTTTCTCCTAACAACTATATGTTTTAGGTCAGATTTTTAAAGTTTAAAAATTTGGTCTATTATGAAATTAATATGAAATAAACCAGAAACTTAAACATATGCTGTGTCTTAAAAGAAAGTGACTCTACAAAAGAGATGAACAATTCTCTTACCTATCTCACCCACAATGCAAACAAAATAGGTCAATAAACATTTAAAGTGAATTGGACAAAGTAGAAGAAAAATTATTTTAGGAAACAATTCATCTACATTGTAGTCCAATAGCATTCCTAAATCCTAAAATTATCAAATCCCTCCAAAACTAACACAATCTGAAAACAATATAATTGTTATATGGAATGCAATTATGCTGGGCTTTAATGATTATTTTAAAGATTTTTTTTTTTGCTTCCTCAATAACTACCACAGATGTTTTGTTGATTTGAATAACTTTATAAATATTTAAATACAGTTTATTTTAAATACACATATAAATATAATTATGTGGATGAGAAAGTCATTTTATAAATCATGTAACAGCTATGGGATCACACTGACATCTACTGGAGAAATAAAGAAAGATTAGCTTACTATGCAAAGTGCCCCACATTTCCTCTTGTATACATTTCAAAATATGCCCACTCTGCCATTGATTTGGAAGCCTTTTTTGTTATGCTTTCAAGGAAATGATATTACCATATTTTCTCTCTTTTGGAGCACTAGCAACATTATCTGATTTGATATTGTGTTAATACTCAATATTAATGTGTCAATACTCAATATTCAATTGTATTAATACTCAAACTCTTCCTTATTGATTTTAGTATGTTTTCTTTGACCTGGAATCTCTTGATTTTGATTATAATATTTCTAGATGTTTCCAATTTGGCACTTCTTTAAGGAAGAATTGCTGGATTCTTTTTATTTTTGCTCTGTCCTCTAGATCTAATCTATCACTAATCTAATGAACACACATTATTTCTTGAAATATGAAATGCAATCCTCAGCATTTTTATACATTACCAACACAATCCAACAGCAAGAGATACAAAGAGAAATTCCATTCAAAATAACAGTTGATAGTATAAAATATTTAGGAATATATCTACCAAAGGAGAGTCAGGAATTATATGAGCAAAATTACAAATCACTTGCCACAAAAATAAAGTCAGATTTAAATAATTGGAAAGACATTCAGTGCTCTTGGATAGGTCGAGCGAATATTATCAAGATGACAATACTCCCCAAACTAATCTATTTATTTAGTGCTATACCAATCAGACTCCCAAGAAACTATTTTAATGACCTAGAAAAAAATAACAACAAAATTCATAGAAGAATAAAAGGTCGAGAATTGCAAGGGAACTAATGAAAAAAAAGTCAGAGGAAGGTGGTCTAAGTGTACCTGATCTAAAGCTATATTACATAGCAGCAGTCACCAAAACCATTTGGTATTGGCTAAGAAATAGACTAGTTGATCAGTGGCATAGGTTAGGTTCACAGGGCAAGATAGTGAATAAAAATAGCAATCTAATCTTTGACAAACCCAAAGATCCCAAATTTTGGGATAAGAATTCAATATTTGACAAAAACTGCTGGGAAAACTGGAAATTAGTATGGCAAAAACTAGGCATGGACCCACATTTAACACCACATACTAAGATTAGATCAAAACGGGTCCAAGATTTAGGCATAAAGAACGAAATCATGAATAAATTGGAGGAACATGGGATGGTTTACCTCTCAGACTTGTGGAGGAGGAAGGAGTTTGTGTCCAAGGGAGAACTAGAGACCATTATTGATCACAAAATAGAAAATTTTGATTACACCAAATTAAAAAGTTTCTGCACAAACAAAACTAATGCAAACAAGATTAGAAGGGAAGTAACAAATTGGGAAAACATTTTTACAGTTAAAGGTTCTGATAAAGGCCTCATCTCCACAATATACAGAGAATTGACTTTAATTTATAAGAAATCAAGCCATTCTCCAATTGATAAATGGTCAAAGGATATGAACAGACAATTTTCAGATGATGAAATTAAAACTATTTCCACTCATATGAAAGAGTGTTCCAAATCACTATTGATCAGAGAAATGCAAATTAAGACAACTCTGAGGTATCATTACACACCTGTCAGATTGGCTAAGATGACAGGAACAAATAATGATGAATGTTGGAGGGGCTGTGGGAAAACTGGGACACTGATGCATTGTTGGTGAAGCTGTGAAAGAATCCAACAATTCTGGAGAGTAATCTGGAATTATGCCCAAAAAGTTATCAAAATGTGCATACCCTTTGATCCAGACATACTACTACTGGGCTTATATCCCAAGGAAATACTAAAGAAGGGAAAGGGACCTGTATGTGCCAAAATGTTTGTGGCAGCCCTTTTCATAGTGGCTAGAAGCTGGAAGATGAATGGATGTCCATCAATTGGAGAATGGTTGGGTAAATTATGGTATATGAATGTTATGGAATATTATTGTTCTGTAAGAAATGACCAACAGGAGAAATACAGAGAAGCTTGGAGAGACTTACATCAACTGATGCTGAGTGAAACGAGCAGAACTAGGGGATCATTATACACTTCAACAATGATACTGTACGAGGATGTATGCTGATGGAAGTGGATATCTTCAACATAGAGAAGAGCTAATCCAATTCCAATTGATTAATGATGGACAGAATCAGCTACACCCAGAAAAGGAACACTGGGAAATGAGTGTAAACTGTTATTTTTACCTTCTGAATCCAATTCTTCCTGTGCAACAAAAAATTCGGTTCTACACACATATATTGTTTCTAGAATATACTGTAATATATTTAACATGTATAAGACTGCCTGCCATCTGGGGGAGGGTTTGGGGGAGGAAGGGAAAAAATCTGAATAGAAGTAAGTGCAAGGGATAATGTTGTAAAAAATTACCCATGCATATGTACTGTCAAAAAAAAAAAAGTTATAATTATAAAATAAAATAAAAATTAAATTTTAAAAAAAAAAAGAAATATGAAATGCAGGATTATGGTTTTCAGCATCTAATATTTAAATACACTTTTTTCAATGTTTTCCAATTCATTTAAAAAACTGTTTTCATTTACCTTAGGTTTTTTTTTCTAATTTTTTTTATCTTTTGATTGAATTAACACAAGATTCCAAATACTATACAATAACACTAAAAATTATTAGAATAATTTTTTGAAGGAAACTTCATTCAACCAACACATCAGTTATAAAAAATTATTAATGTGGAGACTAAAGGAAAGCAAAGGAAGAATTATATAAACTTTTACAAAATGAAGTAGAAACAGATAACCAAGTGACTTTAAATCACAATAAGTGACAACAATGTAATTTGTAAGAATAACAAAAGCAAAATTAAATGTTGTGTACTGATGTAATCAAGCTTAACCATAAAGAAGAAATATAAAGATGCAATTCCCTATGAAGATGAAACATTGAATATATGTTTAAGCTTCATTGCTATGTTAATCTTACTGAACTGCTTTTTTCTTTTCCTATTCTTTATTATAAGGACTGCTTGTCTAGGTGAGGTAATAAAATATTTAGAAATGGAAGTAATGTAAAAATTATTTTAAAATTAAAAAGACATTGCTTCTTTGATTTTTCCAGGTTGCTGAAATCTCATACTACTTGATAAAGTGAAAAAGTGCTTTATACACTACTTAGTTTACTTTGTACTTAAACAAAACAATATTTTAGTGGCAAAACAGAATGGTGTTTTCTGTATGGTATTCACAATTTTAAAAACCACATAAAAACCAAAGTCGATTAGTAAATAGTTAATGAAAACATCATACTGTTGGTTGGTTTTATAAAGATTCTACATATAAAAGATTAAAACTATAGAAAATTCTCTACCTATTCTGAACATCCTAAATAGATGAAATTTTTAATGTTAGGAAACATCATTGTTAATATTAAACTCCTTCCCCCCAACTCCAAAAAAAGTAAAGAAACTTACTGAGGTGCTACACGTCTCCAATAACGATCAATTCCATTTTTAAAATACAGCACGGCTAGCCACCTTACATTTATATCCAGAATATGGTTTGTAAAAATATTCTGAAAGTAACAATGGGCAGTATTAAAAGAGATTTTTAAAATTAAGCTATTAATACAATAAAAGATAAAAAAAATAAAAATTACACAAATATATTATTTTATGCAAAATAACTATTGCCTTTTAATTTTTATATGCTGAATCTTCATTCTTCAATTGAAACACAGAAAAGAAAATTTAGTTATTCAAATAATGATATTAATAATAAAACCTAAGATTTTGAAAAATTTATAGCAATGAGGATTCTTTGAAATCTCATATTGACTTTTTTGTCACGGGAAGTTCATCTTCTCTCTTTCCTACCCTCTACAAATATATAAAGTCAAGCAAAATAAATTTCTACATTGACCATATCTCCAAAAAAAAGTCAAATCTGTATGATGACTTCATCACCTCTTTTACTATTGAATGATGGTTGCTTATTATGTTGAATTTCTAAATCTTTCCAATTTCTTTATCTTTTCAAAATTGTTGTTACTATATAAATGTGTCTTGTATCTTATCCAGCCAGGTAATCTTCAGAATCTTCTTAAGACAAATCAAATGGAAGTGATTCAGTTTCCTGGCATAGTGCTGGTATACTGTCTATGTTTCACAGACATACAGCAATGAGGTGAGCACAATGGTTCTGTACCAAACTTCAGTTTGGTAGGTAGTCTAATACCTCTTCTCTCCCACACTTTTCTTCAGAGCCTCCTGAATATCAGACTAACTCTGGCAATGAGTGTGTTAATCTCATCTTCTATATGGACATGGATGGTGCAGTGCTGGCTGGTGAAGAACCTGTGTTTTCTTGTTTTTTTGATGTTGCTAAATTAAAATCAGCACAAGCAACAGAGAAATGATCCACACTTTGTTGCATCTCAGCCTCAAAGGCTACAACTGAATACAAAAAAAAAAGAATTGAGTATACATATCCTGAAGTATAGAAAATTTAGGAGTGACAGGATAAAGTAATAGACTTATTCTACGCAATTCTAGGAGGCAGAATTAGGACGATTATGTGGAAGTTCCACAGAATCCATCTTTTCTAACTAAACAACTTCCTTAACATAAAAGCAATTAAACAATGGAACAGACTACTTCACAAAGTAACAAGACTTTGCTACCAGAAATATTCAAGAAAGCATGTTAAGAAGAGAAAAAAGAAGAAAATCTCTGCTTTTGGTGGGAGATTGGATAAGATTTATAAGATACATTATAACTTTAATTCTAAGATTCTTAAATTATTCTATCTGATCTAAAGATTTCATTTATCACTCTGCTTATTTTTGCCCTCAAGGATTATAAAGAATTGGAAAGACATCATGTGATATTCTGTTTCTCCACATTATAATCATTCTCTTGGGAGCAGGTTTCTTGGGGAGCTTCTGGAAGCAGCCTTGGTTTTAGTTCAGTTCAATAATCCCAAAATGCAGCCAGGAGTTAAAGTCCAGATCATTTATTGTGTCCTTCAAAATCCCGAATCTTTTCCTGGGACCGAGTTGGCTTTAGTAGAGGCCTATCTCTCTCCTTGGTTCCCCGATGAGCTCTTGTTAAAATGTCTCTTCCAGCTTCAGTCTTTAGCTCTCTCTGAATCCAAAGCCTCCAGCCAGCAGGAAGGTAGACGTGGGAATGAATTAAACTCTGCCTCCTTTAAAGATTTGAATTCCTTTAAAAGTGTGAACTAAGTGCATAAGTACCTTGTAAGAATCCTAACAACATCATAACACTACAGAAGTGTATTTTTAAAACAATCTGAGGGACACAAATATACAAATGATAATGGCATATGATACTTGTTTTGTCACTTGCTTGTGTTATGATCTTGGGCAAGTAATCATTAAATCCTCCCTTTCATACCAAACCATAGAAAGGTGGGGGGGGGGGGGGCGCCCAAAAAATTTCCTATGGTCAATCATAATATTCCAGGAACTCCACTGGACACTAAGAATATAAATTCCAACTTACCAACAACACTGAGTAGAAACCTGGCTGTGTCTCCCACTGTTTTAGCTGTTCTTCAGCTGGTTTCAATACTGATGTATCCTGACTGGTGGCCTGAGTTAAGACGTGAAGAACAATAGTGCTGGCACTATCGAGATCCATGGAAACCTGATAATGATATTTTTAAAGTTACTTCAGAGAACATTATACACATAAAAAGAGGTAACAAAAATATCAAGGAAGGAATAAGAAGAAAAGCTACAAGAATGAGTCACAACAAAAATATTCAAGAACAATTAAGTTTAATAAAATATAAATGATACAACTCTGTGGCTTTAACTCTATAAAAAAAGTTACTATTATAATTCATAAGCTAAGAGCAATCATACAGCAGGCAGTACATTAATCAGATAAATTTTAAAATGCAGATCAAAAGCTGGTATGCTGACCCCATCCTACTTCAGCCTAATCCAGTGGTTCAGGCCTAGGATCACAATGTATTGAGATGCTCAAGAGATCATAAAAAGCAACAAAAACTTTTACATTTTGTATTCAAATAAAATGCTACTCCCATCCACCTAAGTATACACTACAGTCATCAGCAACAGTGTCAAGCTGAGAAGATTTGAACCAGTTTACTTATTTGCTTATGTCACTTAACATCTCCATCTCCATCAAAGCAAGAAGAATTTCACTAAAATCTTCCAGAGCAGTAATGCCTCATAGGCTAAGCCTTTTATGTTTCAAGTAGCAAGAAGTCAAACCAATAATTCAAACTCAAATCCCTCTCCCTTTCTTTCCAACTATATCCCAAAGATAGCTTCCCTGATGCCTTCAGGAAAAACCAGCCCAGTCTATATTACACAGGTATCTCTTATGGAACAACTGGCAACCTTTATAAAAATGCTAAAATAAAATAAAATTTAAAAGACACTAATAACTCCAAATCAACAAGAAGGCTTTAATCTTACATGGTAAAATTATCAATAACTACAACAAGCAAACAAAACTCTATATGAAAACATAAAATAAAATATGTGAATGATCTTTCCAATCCCAGTAGATGAAAGAACTCAGGTATTTCAATTCAAGTTGTCCACAGTGTCAGAAATGGTCATTTAAATCTGCTACTTTTACTTAACTATTTTACTTTCTTATAAGGTAGCATTATCAAATTCTGGAGGATAAAGAGAGAATATCAGAAAAAATATTATTTTAAAAAGGTATCAAAAGTTTTACAAATAATCCTTCTAAATCACTAAATGATTGTAAAATTGCTTAAATTTTTAAGTATCTTCCAAAATTATAATAATTTGCAAATCTGAATTTCCTTCAAAAAGAAAAAATATGGACAACTTGAACAACCAACTAAAATGAAAGTTGTAAAATAAGTTATAAAGGCTAGTCTGTGAAAAGAAAAAATGTCTAGCTAACTGATAAGACATTTAACTGTGTTTCAATGAATTTTTGGAATAAATTAAATTTCCTATGCAACAAACTTGTTTCTTTGGTTTTATTCATCATTCATTCAACAAGTATTTATGGAACACTTGCCACATAGCACATTTGAGACTCTTAAGTCTCTATAGCAAAAAGAAAAGCAAATTTTTTAAAAAAATTTTAGTTTAGTAATATGTTCAATTTTTTTTATAATAAAAAGGATGAATTAAGTATCCCACAGTGTCACCTAGTGGTTTTCCCTCTAAATCACAGTTTTCCCAAGGACAGAACTCTTGTGGATTACATAATTATTATAGAAGAATGAGAGAATAAGCTTCTGTACAGGAATGACAAGTTAAGATCAGAGGCCACAAGAAATAAAATTTTAAAATAAGATTATTCTAGATCAGTGGTTCTCAAAATTGGAAGTGCCCAATACTCTTTCAGGAAGACAACAAAATCAAAATGATTCTCATAATAAAAATACAAAGAACACAAAAAGAACATCTTTGGGGGGGTTTTTTGCCTATCAAAATATTTCTGCCTTTTCCAATTATTTTTCTGTGGGAAGATAATGTAATTCAACACAATGGACTGAATGAAAAAACAAATATCAAAATTCTGTTGAGAGATGCAAAAATATATAAAACAATGCAATTTGCACTATTTTTTCTGTTTTGAAAAAATACCTTTTCAATGAAATGTTATTTTAACATGTAAATCATTATCACTGTAAATTTATATTTAATTTTAAAATTTTAACATATCAGTTTCTGTTTCCAATGACAAAAATTCCTATTTCTAATATGATAAATGGGCATGTTATCTATATAAATAAATGTTCCCAAATCTTATTATTATAATAATTTTTAGGAGTATAAGGAGTCTGGAGACTAAAATAATTGAGAATTGCTGTTTTAGATATTTAGCAGGAAAAGTTAAAGTCACAAAAAGGTCCTGAATGTTGGGATTGCTGGGTGAGGACTGGGGTTGTCTGGATGGTGACAAGGTGAGAATTCAGGTTTTCTGGACAATTACAAGGTGAGAACTCAGGTTGACTTGATAGAGGGGGCAAGCTCATTGGCTGGGGTGGTTCTTCCCAGAAGCCCTTGCATTATCCCACGCCCATTCTCTGGGAGAATAAAAAGAGACAGCACTGGGCGCAGAGAGCAGATCGGCCTGGAGAAGGATAAGAGCTGGAGGAGATTCAGAGCAAGGATTCAAGAAGGAAGACTCTCTGCATTACATCAGGCCTGACGGGGCTCCTCTGCAGGAAGGGAAGTCACTTCTAAGGACAAGAGTTAACAGCAACTGCCTGGAGACAACGGTTCACTACAGGAAAAAGAATCTGTCTTAAAGATTTGAGTAGACACAGCAGATCTCTTCCCAGAGAGCGATCCGGCAGCTTCTAGAGACGACAGCACGCTACATTTGGCGCCCAACGTGGGGCAAGGACTTTTGCTTATCCTGACAAGAGGAGCTAGACCAGACCTTCGCAATTTGGCGCCCGAACAGGATTTTTGATGGAAATTCAAAGGCAGATAGCCTTCTAACCATGTTAGCCAGTAGTCCTTTATTTCAGGAAGCACAAGAATCTCATTCTAAATATCATCAGGCTGCTCGAGCTTTACGTTTACAATTTGGAATCACAAGAGAGGAAGCTAGGAGCATAGTAAAAAGCTGTACAGCTTGTCTTCCTTTCCATGCTCCTACACTCCCTCCAGGGAAGAATCCTCGTGGTTTGAGACCCAATGAAATCTGGCAAATGGATGTGACCCATTATAAATGTTTTGGTCGTCTATCTTTTATTCATGTCGTGGTAGACACCTTTTCAGGATTCACATTTGCAATGCCAGCAGCAAAAGAGACAGCCCGAGTGGTCACTGAATTCCTTATACAAGCTTTTGCAATTATGGGTGTGCCACAAGCAATAAAAACAGACAATGGACCTGCATATACGTCCAAACATTTTACACACTTTTGTGCACAGTATAAGATTTTACATACCATGGGCATACCCTTTAATCCTCAAGGGCAGGCAATAGTAGAGAGAAGAAACAGAGATATTAAGACACTCCTCCAAAAACAAAAGAAAGGGGGAGCCACAGGTAGCCCTAGGGAACTTCTAAATTTAGTTCTCTATACCATTAATTTTCTAATTTTTGACAAAGATGCACTGGCTCCAGCAGACAGGTTTTATAATCCACCAGAAGGGCAGTGTCCAGTGAGAGCATCTCCACTGTCCTTAGATAATCGCCAGGTGATGTGGAGAGATCCAGAAAGTGGTGAATGGAAGGGACCAGATAGGTTAACTGCCTGGGGGAGAGGGTTTGCTTGTATTTCTTCAGCAAGAGAAGGAATCAGATGGGTGCCAACGAGTCATATTCGCCTTGTCCATCAGAGAGAGACAGAAAAAGAGAAAGACCTCAAAATAAAGGAGAAGATCTAAGAAACATCTGACACTGAAAGAGCATGGATAATAAGAAGACTGTTAAAGAACTTTAAAAACCAGCAGGAATCATTGGACTTCCTCACACAAGATGAGACTAATGGACAATGGACTTATGGACATTTATAAATTTTCAATTTATGATTATGATTATGTTATATACTTCTAGCATGTGTTATGTTACTATGTTACTATGTGCTTATGTAATTTATGTAATTATCTCTAATACTTCCCATATTGATGGATTTATGTTTCAAGGTCATGACTGTCCTATGTTCTAAATCAAAAGAAAGGGGGAGATGTTGGGATTGCTGGGTGAGGACTGGGGTTGTCTGGATGGTGACAAGGTGAGAATTCAGGTTTTCTGGACAATTACAAGGTGAGAACTCAGGTTGACTTGATAGAGGGGGCAAGCTCATTGGCTGGGGTGGTTCTTCCCAGAAGCCCTTGCATTATCCCACGCCCATTCTCTGGGAGGATAAAAAAAGACAGCACTGGGCGCAGAGAGCAGATCGGCCTGGAGAAGGATAAGAGCTGGAGGAGATTCAGAGCAAGGATTCAAGAAGGAAGACTCTCTGCATTACATCAGGCCTGACGGGGCTCTCTGCAGGAAGGGAAGTCACTTCTAAGGACAAGAGTTAACAGCAACTGCCTGGAGACAACGGTTCACTACAGGAAAAAGAATCTGTCTTAAAGATTTGAGTAGACACAGCAGATCTCTTCCCAGAGAGCGATCCGGCAGCTTCTAGAGACGACAGCACGCTACACCTGAAGATGAAAATAAAAACATAAATATGGAAGCTTCAATATGGTCATTAAAGTTAATTACAATTAGGATTAAAAATAAGTAGAGTATTTGTATTCAGTTTGAAATAAATGTCAAAGACAACCTGTGAAATAAGAAGGGTATGTAATTATCTTCATTTTAAAGATGAGGAAACAAACTCAAGTTCAATGCCTTGCTCAAGGTCAAATTTAAATAGTGAAGAATCTAAGTCTCCTACCTTTAGATCAGCTTCTCATAAAATAAGACTTAAAGAAATAGAGGAAGATGGAATTACAGATGTCGGAATGCCCTAGTAAGAATGCCTTAATTTTCATTTTGTAAACATCACTATTAGGGAATGAAAAGATCACTGAGAAGAAACTTCAATATACCAGATGTTACATAAATTTGCCATCAGAAAATCAAAAGAAATTTGTTTGGAAAGCCTTAAAATTTAACAAAATATCGGGTCAACGAGATGACACAATAGATAGAGCAGCAGCCCTGAGTCAGGAGAACCTGAGTTCAAATCCAGCCTCAAACACTTAATATGAATTAGCTGTGTGGTCCTGAGCAAGTCACTTAACCCCAAATTGCTTTGCACACACACACACACACACACACACACACACACACACACACACACACACACACAAAATAACAAGATATTATACAATAGAAAGAATATTGGTTTTGGAGTAAGAAGATCCAAGTTGAAATTCTAGTTATGCAGCTAGTTCACTGACTTTTGGCAAGTTATAAACTTTCTGGGGTTCAATTTTCTCATATAAAAACTGATAATCTTGAACTAGATGATCTAAGGTCCTGCCTAAGTTTAAACATATGAATCTATGAATTGTTAGAAAATGTCCTTCTTTCTTTCATAGCTCTTTTATTAAATTTTCATCTTCATAAACTTTCCTCCAACTTCAAATTCCTGTAGCTTCCTACTAGATATTCTTTTCTGCTGTAGAACACTTAATAGTGGTATTACTAAGTCAAAGAGTATATAGTTTAATAGTGTTTAGGGTATAGTTCCAAAGTGTTTTCCAGAATGGCTGGATTCGTTCACAGCTATAATCTGTCATTTTTCTTTTCTGTAATGGTAGCCAATCTAATGCGCATCTGGTAGTACTTCAAAGTTGTTTTTAATTTACAATTTTCAGATCACTAATGATATATATATATTTTTTAAATCTATTGAAAGTTTTAATTTCTTCTGAAAAATGAACCAGCAGTTTTCAAATTGGGAATGGCTCTTATTCTTACAAACTTGACTCAGAACCCCTTTATATTCTTAAAAATTACTGAGGACCCCAAAAGTTTTTTACATGGATTGCAAATACTGACATTAGAAATTAAAACTGATAATTTTGTAAAATATTCATTCAAAAATAATACATTAGATGTTAATATAAATAACATATTTTTATATGAACAACTAAATTTTCCAAGATAAAAAAATTTAGTGAGAAAACACTATTTTAGTGAGTAACATTATTTTCTGTAACTTTGCAAATCTCTTTAATGCCTGGCTTAACAGAAGATACTTGGATTATCATATCTGCTTTTGAATTCATTATGTTATGATATGTTGTGTTGATTAAAGTAGATGGGAGAAAAAAACATCCTCATACTTATAGTTGAAAGGAGGTATTTTATTAGGCAAATAACATCTTGTATTATTATAAAAATTGTTTTGACTTGTGGATTCCCTAAAAGCATCTCAGGGACTACCAGAAGTTTTCTGATCACACACTTAAGATAGCTGTCCTACCTGTTTGTGCCAAAATGTTTGTGGCAGCCCTTTTCATAGTAGCTAGAAACTGGAAGATGAATGGATGTCCATCAATTGGAGAATGGTTGGGTAAATTATGGTATATGAAGGTTATGGAATATTATTGCTCTGTAAGAAATGACCTAGAAAGGCCTAGAGAGACTTACATGAACTGATGCTGAGTGAAATGAACAGAACCAGAAGATCACTATACACTTCAACAACAATGCTGTATGAAGATGTATTCTGATGGGAGTGGATATCTTCAACATAAAGAAGATCCAACTCACTTCCAGTTGATCAATGATGGACAGAAACAACTACACCCAGAGAAGGAACACTGGGAAGTGAATGTAAATTGTTAGCACTACTGTCTATATACCCAGGTTACTTATACCTTCGGAATCTAATACTTAACGTGCAACAAGAAAATTGGATTTACACACATATATTGTATCTAGGTTATACTGTAACACATGTAAAATGTATGGGATTGCCTGTCATCTAGGGAAGGGAGTAAAGGGAGGGAGGGGAAAATTTGGAAAAATGAATACAAGGGATAATGTTATAAAAAAAATTACTCATGCATATATACTGTCAAAAAAATATAATTATAAAAATTTTTAAAGAGAAAAAGAGAAAAAAATTAATAAATCCTTGGCAAAATGGAAAAAAAAAAAAAAGATAGCTCTCCTACTAGAAGTTTCAAAGAAAATGATCTTTTTTTATAAAAGGCTGAATATTAGAGAACTATTTCAAATACTGTCATTATTGTTCATAAGGAGATGAGACTAGATAGGCTCTGATATTCCTTACAATTCTATAAATCCTTTAAAAAGAAAGACATACTTAGGGCTCTGCTACTATTTTCACAATGCTATATCTTCTACCAAGCCAGCTTTAATTACAGATATAGGTTCAGATTTTTCTCTTCCCCATCTACCTCTTTGCTCCTTGAAATTATCCTAACCTTCTTTTAGGCTTATAAAGATTTTTGTAGCTAATCATTACCAGAAAACACTTGGAAGGTTAAAATTAACAAAGGGAAAAATTATAAGCAGTCTAGAAATTAGAAGCTGAACAGTTCCCTGTGGCTTTGTTTTATGCTATTTTAATAGTGTTGGCACATTTTCTGTAATTCTAATGCTCCAAATCTTAGTACAGAAAACAAACTTCAAGGAACTGTATGAATTTTGGGGTGATACTGGAATTTGGGCATATTCCATTTTGCTTGAAATAAATGATAAGCAGCTTAGTACTCAGAACTTTTTTAAGATAATTAGTATTTCTTAGAACAAGTTTTGACCTGCACAAGATTTCTACTACTTAAACCACCATTACCAATAAAACTTTTGCTTATACAAAAGTCAAGAAGATGTGGATCTCAAAAACGTTTGATGTAGCACATGGACTACAAATATATATTTTTTTAAACTCTAGACATATTTAATAAAAATCTATTCAGGTAAAACAAAATTGAAATGCTATAAACTAACACTCCTAGTGTTTTTTTTTAAACAGGTGCTACATACACATCTACATATATGTATATGTATGTATGTTTATATGTGTATGTGTAATTATTAAACTTGAACACTACAATAAATTACAAAATAAGAGCACTAGCTCAGGAGTAAGAGGATCTGATTTCAAATTCTACCTCCAATATTAATACCTATTTGTGTCAGTGACAGGACAGTGTCCTCATCTCTCAGATGATGGAACAGGACTAGATAAGCTATTGGAGCCCTCTGAGGTAGAGATCTATGGTCCTAAGAACCATTTCAATAGGACACTATTCCTAATAATATGAAAACGGAGGAGGGTTTTGATAGATAGCAAGAATATAGAACATATGTGCTCAACAGCTCCAATAGATCTTTCCTGCTTCTAGGTCAGAAGTTCTTAATTTGGGGCCTATGAATTTTTTAAAAAACATTATCAATAACTACTTCAATAAAATTTGTTTCCCTTTTGCATTCTTTTAATTGAGTTTGTTTATTTTAAAATATGATTCTGAGAAGGGTCCATGAGTTACATCAAATTGCCAGAGACTAGTTTAGGTTATTAAAAATGGTTAAGAATCCCAGATGCAGGATGCTCCTGCTTGGCCTTTACAGACTTTCACAACATAGCTCCAACTTTCATATGACTCTCTTTTATGACTCCACATTCTGACCACATAGGATGAACTGCTGTTCTTCATACACAATATTCTCTCTCCAGATTCCATGCCTTTACCCAAGGTGTCCTCCATACCTGGAATACTATTATTCCTCATCTCTACCTCTTAGGATTACTAACTTTCCTGAAGGCCCATGGAAAGAACATTAGATACAGAGTCAGAAGATCAGGATTCAAATTCCAACTCTGCCATTTATTATTCGGGTGACCTGATACAAGTTCATTTATTAACCAAATCTTGTCATCTCAATGTCTCAAGAAAAGCTTTCATAGCTTCTCTATTCACAGAGCAGGCCCTTATCACCTCTGACACAAATTATTTCAACAACTTTCTATTTGGTTTTCCTATCCCAAATCTCTCTCAGTCTATGCTCCATACAGTCCAAGATATTTTCCTTAAATACAAATCTAACCATGTCACTCTTCCTCTTTATTCAGTCAACTCAAACAGCCACCTGTTACCTTCAAGACACTACATGAACTCCTCTATTTGGCTTTCAAGCTCTTTCACAACTTTCATACTAAACATCCTCATTCTAGAATGTACATCCTGCTTTGCTGTACCCCAGGAGTTCTTCACTATGGATTCTTTCCCAAACTGTCTTTAACTATGTTGATGTATTTAATACTTTTTATTTCCCCATAGAAATAATTCAAATATTTACGTATGTGTGTTGCTCTTCTCATCTCCCATACCATAATAAGCCTTTTATGAGAAGGGATTGTTTGTATGGAAAAACTGAAGGCAAAAGGAAAAGAGGATGACCAATGATAAGGAGAAGAAGGCCTGGCATGCTATATAGTCCATAAAATCATGAAGAGTGGAACTGAACTGAACACAACAACATTGTTTATTGAGTATACATCCCCAGGTCTCTAGCACTAGGTGCCTGACACATACTAAGGATTAACACTAGTAATCACAGCAGGTGATTAATTTACAATCAATCATAATTAACTAAATATTAACACTAATGGGTGATTCAAAGTTCCTTGATAAATGCAACAGAGAACAGTTTCATGAAACTTTCATGGAAAACTCCATTATTAACATCAAGCAAGGCATAAAATAAGCAGACAAGAAGTCACCAGAAGTATTTGTTCACAATATGAACTGCAGTCTTTAAATAAAGGCTAGATTCTGTATAAACAGTGAGGTTCATAGAGAAAAAAAAAATTAATTGGGTAAAAATGCCTATTGTCCAGATTATGGCATACAGCTGGATGACAGTCAATACACATTTGGACTATCATATGCAGAGCATTGAGTTAATTTCTAGAGACACAAAGAAAAGCAAAAAATAATCCCTGCTTCCAAGGAGCTCATACATAGTCTGACTGGGGAGACAATATGCAAACAACTATGAACAAAAAAGCTACTACATAAAGTAGGGGGAAGGGGATTAAGTATTTATATAACACCTACTATGTGCTAAGCTTTGTACTATTTACAAATATTACCTCATCTGATCCTCACAACAAGCCTGTGAGGCAGATGATATTATCCCCATTCTAAAATAGAAGAAAGTAAAGCAAATAGAGATTCGATGACTTGCTGAGATTTCCACTGCTAGAGAATATCTAAAGCTGGAATTGAATATTCATGTTCTTATTACAGATCCAGCTTTTGTCCTCTATGTACCACTAAGACAGCAACTACCTTTATAGAAAGCACAAAAAATTAAGGGCAACTAGCAAAAGCTTTCTGTAAAATATGGGATTTTAGCTGGGATTTCAAGGAAGCCAAGGAATCCCAGAGGGAGAGATGAAGAGGGAGAGCATTCCAGGCAGAAAAGATGACCTGAGAAAATGCCCCAGGGTCTTGTATAAAGAGCATCAGAGGGACAGTATTATGGAACAGAAGAGTATATAGAAGGTCTAAGGTTAAAGAAGACTGTTATTGTGATCCAACAGGCTGACATGGTTAGAGCTGTACTAAATGATAAATATCACATTTGACAGCTGAATAGAGAATAGGCTAAAGGAAGAAGAGAGACTTAGAGCAAGTGGAAAAACCACTAGGCTAAGGTAATAAGCGATTGCAGCAGGGTGGTGGCAGTGTCGTCAGAGAGAAAGGTACATATACAAAAGATATAAGGAAAGGAAATTAACATCTACAGGCTTTTACAAAAGACTGGATGGTGGGGTTGGTGGGTGAGAGTGAGGAGTCAAGGATGACTGACGCCTACTAGGAAGATGATAATGATGATACTCTCAATAATAACAGGAAAACTCAGAAGACTCTGGAGGGGGGGTGAGGAAAAGGGAGAAGGGGAAGGTATAGATGAGTTCAATCATAATGTCACTGAGTTAATATGTAAATATTTACTTATAGCAAGTACCATAGATAGATAAGTGTTTTCACAGGATCGTAGGATTTAGAGCTGCAAGTTACCTTATTAGAGATAATCAAATTTATCCTTTGCATTTTATAAATATGGAAAATGAAGCCCAAAGATTATAAATGATTATAAATTTGGTATCTGATTATAACCTTGTGTGTGTATATTAGTGTTATTAATAGCTATAATAGTATTACTATAATAGTTGAAATAATTTTATTATAACTTAGGTACGAAGTATGAACTTAAGTTCTCAAATATCCAAATTTCATGTGGTCTCTATCCCTATTCCTTTTCACTATGCCCATGCTAAACCCGAACACTTGAAACACTGAATGAGTCTAAGCTGCTCCCCAACATAAACACCCATCTTTTTTAACACCAATATGCTCCAATTTTTGTAGGGTAACTAGGTTAATTTTAGGTATCTCATTACTGATGTTCATTAGCTTCAACCATCCCATTATCACTGGCCAGCAGGCTATTATCTGACAGCCAGCAATCTTTTGTATTCAGTATTCTGGCTGGACAAGGTAAACTAAAACAAAAAACTAAGGGAAGAAATAAATCATTCCTAACAAAACTTTCCCAAGACTAGGTAGCCTTGGAGTTATTACTGTATTAATCCCAAAGGTTGTACCACATCAGCCACATCCCTCCATTATCATCCAGGCTCTGGGTGTCCAAGAGGACACACCATATAATGATAATGTTTTGTCACCACTTCTTTCCAATTCCAGGATAGGATAGTGAAAGCAATTTGACCACAGCTACAATATATGAGGATCTAATGCCGTAAAGCTACATTCAGAATTCCAGTCAGAATCACTAAATGACAGTGCTGGTCATTTAGGTGACAGTACCAAAGCTCCTTTCCCAAGCTACTTCTACCAAATCCCCAAAATCCATTCATCTCAGTCTTGCCCCTATCCAATGAAATCTCATTATACCCTATCCTTTGCATTCTATAATCCCCAATCTAGTGTTAACAAATTTTCAAATCTAGTGTTACCAAATCTTGCTATTTCCCACAAGTAACTTTGTATATATGTTGTATATGTACATACATGTTTCTTCTCATGAGCTCCAGTTCCGTATAACCAATTGCCTATGAGAAATTTTGAACTGAAGTCCTGCAGGCATCTCAAAAATCAACATGTCCAAAACAAAACAATCTTTCCCCAAATAACACAGCCCTCTTCCAAGCATCACATTACTGTAAAGAATACCTTCTAGTCATAGTAATTTGCAACACTGGCATAAAACTTCTCTAATTCATCCCACAACATCAGGCAAAATCATGGTAATTTTTTCCTAAAAACATTTCACACACTCTATTTTCTCCTCACATACCTACCACCCTAATTCACAAGTTCATCATCACTCATGTAAACTACTGAAATAGCCTGCTATTTTAATTGCCTACTCTCCCCACTCATTTATCCATTTTTTATTATCACTTAAGTATTAGACTGACCACATCAATCTGATAATCAATAAACTCCAATGGCTTCCTATTTACTTCTAAGTTCAAAAATAAACACCCCCTTTGTATAAAGTAATCAAAAATCTGACTCTTTTTATTCTTTTCCAGTTTTCTTACACATCAATCAGTCCCCTCCATAAAATCTACAGTCCAGTCATACTGATCTACTTAGTGTGCTTTAGAGAAGACAGCTGTATGTCTCTATAATGGTTATATATTACCTATGTCTGGAAGGCTCTCAGCTCCTTATCTCTCTACCTCAGAATCCCTGGCTTTCTTCAAGACTCAAGTAAAGCGTCAATATATTCAGAAGGCCATTACCTTCCCCTCCAAAATTTCTTTCCACCTACTTCTGTATCATTTTGTTCTTCAGTTGTATTCAGTTATGTCCAACTCTTCTCGGACTCCATTTGGGGTATTCTTGTCAAAGATACTAGAATGTTTTGCTGTTTCCTTCTCCAGATCATTTTACAAATAAGGAAGTGGAGGCAAACAGGGTTAAGTAACTTCCCCAGGGGTCACACAGCTAATAATGTCAGAGGCCAAATTTGCACTCATAAAGAGGAATCTTCCAGACTCCAGGCCAGGGATTCAGTCCACTACACCTTGCTGCGCTTCCTGTATCATGGCCATACCTATCCATGTTTCTTATCTCCCCAAAGAATACAAATTTATTGAAGGGGCCATATTTTTTTGTTTTTTCTTTTAATATCCCTAGCATCTGGCAAGATGTCAGACTCCTTACTGTTTAGTTCTATTTGACATTTCATGTCCCAGAAGACCATACATACTGTCCAAGGGTTTTTCTTAGCAAAGATGGTGGTGTGATATGTCATTTCCTTCTCTACTGGATTAAGGCAAATAAATGTTAATGGACTTGCCCAGGGTCACACAGTTAAGTGTCAGAAGCCAAATGTGAATTCAATTCTTTCTGACTTCAGACCCAGCATTCTAGCCACTGATCCACACAGCTTCATTCTCCAGCTCTCACAAAGTATTTAACAAATGTTTATTGGGAAAGGGAAAGGAACAAGCATTTATATACTAACTATTGTGGGTCAGGAATTGTGTTAAGGGTTTTACAAATATTATCTCATTTGATTCTCACAAGAACTCTCCAAAGTAGTTTTTATTACTACACACAGAGGAAGCCAATGCTGAAGACAATTTTTAGTGTTAATGGGATGAAGATGGATGGATACCAAAAGACTTACAAAAAATCTTATTTCCCCAAAAAGTGACTGAGAAAAAAAATAAATCAATAATTACTCAGATGTCTATTTTCCATAACTATACAATTTCTATGACAACAATCTATACATGCATTGAGATCACCCTTGATGAAGGCTTGAAAAAGGAACCACATGGTTCCTTGAAATATAGCAGTATTTCAAGTGTACTTAAGTGGCTCAGTACATAGAATGCTAGTTCTATAGTCAGAAAGATTCAAAGTTCAAATCCAAAAGAAACTAAATACAAAATCTAAAGGGATGAAATAATCTTTATGGATCGTGACCTCTTCCATGGATGGCACAAGTCTAGCTACATTGTAGACTCTCATGAATGTGTTTGCAATCACTGAAGAATTCAATATAAGGTTCACATTAGAAAAACTAAAAAAATATATAAATACTTATTATCCAAACTGCTATATGCAGATCAATGACAAAGCATGGAAGTGCTATCTTGGACAAATACAGCACATGGACAATGAGGTGGACCTAAAAAAAGAATAAGAATAAACTGAATTGTTTTTGAGAAAATGTTCAGTATTTTAATGATCTAAGCTTCTCCCTCAAACAAAAGCCTATATTTTAACACCAATATCCTTCTGGAGACATTACTTAAGATAAGCATTGTGGAGTGCCATATTCTCCAAAAAATTAAAGTCCAGGCTCACCCAAGAACAACAGAGAAATGAGTGGTGGGTATAGAATAGATGTAAAAGATTGTTAACTAAGTTTGCACAGGATAAACAATGCACAGAATATAATCAGAAACGCATGATCAGAAAAGTTGAGCTAGTCATATGACTAGAAGGATGAATAATTAAGGCAATATCACCCATATGTTCCAGAGCTATTCATAGGAAAAGAACTCATTCCATGCTCTGCTGGGTTTTTTAACTCCAAGGAACAAGATGCACCTCACCTTATCACCATATTGCTAATCCTGTCTAGGATACTGACACACCTTCTCACTTCCTTCAAATTCCTCTCTTGTCTGACTAAAGGGCTAAACCCTTAGTACTAAACTCTTCCCAAAGCCTTCCTTTATGTTACATAGAAACTGGAGAATACTCTACTCTCCACCTGAAGCTGTTTCGTTTCCCACCAAGATGTATCTCCCTACCTCCTCTTTACAGCCTTTTGTAATTTGGCTTCTCCCATTAAATTGTGAGCTCCTTGAGGATAGGGATTATCTTCCTTCTTATTAACTGTATGCCCACAGTCTGTGGCGTATAGTAGGCGTTTAGTCAATTTAATGAACGGAAGAACTAGAGGGAAAAAACAACATTCTGTGTAAATCTGTATGAAAAATTTTTATAAGAGACTAGTCACACAAAATGAGAGGGCATGGATGGGCTGCAATTTGTATCACTGAGGAAAGTACCCATATGGATCATCACAGATCTATTAAGATATCAAACAGTTTTTTAAAAAAAGCTTACAGCCTGGGAAAGCTAGGTGGTACAGTGGTTAGAGCACCAGCCCTGAAGTTAGGAAGACCTGAGTTCAAATGTGGTCTCAGACACAACATTTCCTACCTGTGTGACTCTAGGCAAGTCACTTAACCCCAATTGCCTCAGAGAGAAAAAAAAAAAAAAAAAAAAAAAAGCTTACAGCTTGTTATTATAACAATCTCTGTAAGGTGGCTAGAACTATCCAACAAACACCAATTAAGTATCTACTATGAAGGCTGTGATAGGTACTGGGGATACAAAGACAAAATGAAAAATAGTTCCTTCACTCATGAACTTGAAATTTACTGGAAATAAAGAAATTATGTAAAAACATAAGCACAAACAAGATAATTTGAGGAACAGGAATGAAATAAATCAAAGGTGCTCTCATCCCCAGATTCTTAAATTGTGGTTGACAAACCTATATAGGGTCTTGTAAGTGAATTTGGAGTCATGAAATTATGATTTATTAATCAGTAAATGGTTGATCTGTAAACTTATTTTATACACCTATATAACAAGGGTCACATTAAAATTTCTCAGATGAAAAGTGTCACAAATAGAAACAGTTTAAAAAATCCTGCTCTAACCCAATTCATTTTGTGTGTGTGTGTGTGTGTGTGTGTTTGTATGGAAACAGATCCTAAACAGATTGAGATCTGCCCAAGTTCCCCATTCTAATTGCAGATTCAGCCCACCAAGCTCTGCTCTCTTGCAGAAACAGTAGAGGACAAATTGAGAGGGCCTAGAGGAGAACAAGGTAACTATGTTCCCACCTCAGCATGGCCATTTAAAAATCATAGAGCTATGGGCCTGATTCTTCAGCTGTAAAATGGAACTACTATCTTCCTCCAAGGAGTACCCAATGCAAGGGCTTTATAAGCCAAACCACAAGGCTTCTATAAAATGTTAATTATCATTTCCCAAGTGAAGAAAATGAACTACCTGATCCTCAAAGGTACCTTCCAGCTAACATCTGGTGTTCTATGCACAAACTTGTTCCGTTCAAACATCTCCTTTCATACACACACACAAAATCACACACCCCTTCCTTCCTTCCCTTTGGTTAAAAAAAAAAAAAAAAAAAAAAAACAAACCTGAAGGGATCAGGAAAGACTTGACAAGATAAATGTCAAAGAGCCCTGAAGGAAGGAACTGGGAGAGAAGTGTATTTATTAGAATGCTAGGATCACAGAAGAGCAAGCAGGCCAGATCGGCCATATCAGAGAGGGCAACAAGGAAAAATGTTTGAAATGAGCAAAGATTAGCCAGACTGGCTTATCATTTTAAATGACGCTTCTATTTTATCTCAGGGCAAAAGGAAATTGCTTTTACTTTAGGAAAATTATTATCATCAAAAATGGTGTCTTTAGCTATTTCCCCTCAACTTCTCCATGAAATGTCAAAGAAGTCAAATAAAAAATGTGTGGAAGTAGTGGAAACGTCTCTTTTTTTACTGTTCTGTTATGGCTAATAAAAACAGAAGGACTATGTAGTATTGATAGAGTTTCTTTTTTACTGGTTTACTTAAGTTTCCGCATTAACAAGCTTTTCTACTTTTGCTCTCTTTATTCTTTCTCCTTCCACTGTGTCCATTCTATTAAAGGTTCAAATTAAGATAAAGGGGGAGAGTACATGTACTTAAGAATTAGAAAGTTTTTCTTATACAAAACACAATCTCTGAGCTATAGGAATAATTATAGACCTGAGGTTCAGAGATCTCCTTTATATCAAAAAACTCACAACATTCCCAAGAACTGTCAGTAGCTGAATAAAGGCCTCTGACTTATTTATCTCAGCAATCTGACGCAGATACTTAGAAATCTTTCCCAGCTGTGCATCTATTTACTTTTAGACTCTACGAACTGAGCATGATAACAGTCACATCCTTTTCCATTTCTACTTAGGAATAAGTCATTCCAAAATGTCATATGCAAGCAGAGCAGGAGAATCAGCAGCCCGAAACCTGCACAGTCTACCTCGTTCATGCCCTTCTAATAAATTCCAATCTAGATAAGAGGTCAAAGAAACTTTTATCACTTAGAAATCATAGTTAGAAAAAAAAAAAAAAAAAGGATGCCATTAATTTAGAGATAAAAAAAACACCTCTCACTATCGCACCATCCATCAGGATGATTTAATTGTAATTCACCCAAAGTCATTTTTTTTTCTGAATCACAAAATCCCCCAAGTGCAAACGGTCCATGATCTAGGCTATGGCACCAAGCTGGTCCACCCCTCCTCGTAAAATTATCCTTTCCCAGGATAACTTGCTACACTTCGTTATTCGAGGTAAGCTGGGTCCTGGTATCCTGAGGTCAGGGGTCCCTGCTAGTTCTGCTTGCCACCCTCAGACGCTCCATCACCGTGTCAGGGACCAACCCCCTCTTCAAACTTGCACAAACTGCCTCAGAAGGACCTCGGGCATTCCGGATAGGGCCTGCCTCGACCGTACACACGCCCCTCGCCGGAGGCCTTGCTGCCCCAGCTCCACCCGGGCTTCCCTCTGCAAGGGCTCCCCCTCACCCCCGGCCCGGCCCGGCCCCGCTGCCAAAGCACGCCTAGCTCCCCACCGCACACCCGGCGGGAGGCTGAGGCAGGCCTGCAAAATGTTCGCTTGCCGCTCACCGTTAGCCTCTGCTCTGCCCTGCCCTGCCTGGCTCGGCTTGCCCGCTCCCTCCACGCCGCGCCGCGCGAAGTCAGTTGAACTCGTTCAGTGCACAGCCTTCCACGCGCCGAAGTGCCTGCCGCCTTCTTCCGAGGCCGAAAGCAGCTTCTAGGAGCGCGCCATGTTCTGTGACGTCACTTTTTACCGCTTCCCTCCTCCCCCCCCCACACCCCCGGGCGCTTAAATTTTGCGTCATGGTATCATTCCCGGCATTCAAGGGGCGGAGAAGACCCGGAAAAGAAGAGAAAGCCAGCGAATCGTGATTCCGCTGCACGGTTCATTTTTTTTCCTCGTCCACTAATCTTGCACCGGAAAGACTGGCGAAAGAGGTGGGGCGAAAAGACAGAAAGGAAGGAGGATCGACGTTGCAACGTGTTACCAGTGGCAACCAGAAGCTAAAGAGTGGTTCCCATGTTTTGCGAAAGGGAAGGATGCCATCTCCTGGTTGAAAGAAAGTCTGCAGGCAAAACTTCCCCTTCTCTAGAAGCGCAGAAACGTTTTATCCTATTGGTCTCCTGTACTGGAGGAGCGTACTTCCCTTGCATTAAGCAGACACCAGTTGTAGAATCAAGAGACTTGAAGAGTAGAAATAGCCAAAAAGTTGAGAGAGCAGGGAGCAGCAGCCAGAAGCGGTTAAGCTCAAATGCTTGTTGGAAGCGTAGGGAAGAGCAAAGCACGGGAAAAGAACCTCATTTGAATCCTTAGATCGGCTGCTCCTTTGCTCCGTGCCTTAAGCGAGTCTTTGACTTCATCTCCTCGGCCTCAGTAACTTTGTCAATAAAAAGAGGCTTTTAGAGAAAGAGATCTTCCCAGATGCATTCTAGCTTAATCGTGTGCCCTTGCATCCTCAGTGAAATTCAGGGATGCAACAGTGCGATTTTTATCTCTGTATCTTCAGCACCTACCATAAGTGCCTGAACATTATAGGTTCTTAATAAATAGAATGGATTGATATGCCAAGAACTTTATTGCAAAATGTTTGTGAGGGGGTGTTGTTCTCTTGGGGAGCTTCTGGAGGCAGCCTTGGCTTCAATTCAGTTCAATAATCCCAAATCCAGCCAGGAGTTAAAGTCCTTTACTGTCTCTGTAGGATACAAGCCCAAGGAAATAGGCAAACTGGAGTTAATCCTCCAATCACCTGTGACCAACTAACAGGTGTAGGTTCTTATGCAGACATTTCAGCACAGATTAATTACCCCATAGCAGCATATGAGCAAATTGCTTCTGCTGCTATCAAAGCATGGGGTTTTATCCCAGGTAAACAGGACAGAGGAGAGGCCTTCACAAAAATAGAGCAAGGTTCAAATGAACCCTTTGCTGATTTTATGGCACGTTTGCAGACAGCTGTCATAAGAACTAATGGTGAAAATGCACTAACAGACATGATAAGGCAACTTGCTAAAGAAAATGCTAATGAGGTTTGTAGAAGGATTATACTAGGACTAAATAGGGATGCTCCTTTAGAGGAGATCATAAGACGCTGCGCCACAGTGGGCACAAATGCCTTTTATAGCCAGGCTATGGTGTAGACTTCCCAAGATTCCAACATGGGAAGACAGTGTCCCTTTTGACAAGGGACTTCCAGAGACACTCGCAATGCTGTCAATGTGGTAAAGTAGGGCATCTGAAAGCTCAATGTTGGCATAGAGACAGAGTGAAAAAACAGAGTGGGAGAACAAGACCCAATACTCCATGTCCAAAATGCAACAGAGGCTTCTAATGGGCATCAGAGTGTAGATTGATTCAGTGAAACAGCCCAGCTCCAGGGCCCCAGGTAAAAAACACTTGGGGCATGATGGCAGCCGATGCCATACCCAGAGAGTGCCTAGAAGTCCAATACCCAGACATGACCAATTAGCCAGGAAGTAACCTGATGGGAGAAAGGGATTACATAATCAATCAGCCAGGAAACAATCTGATGGGAGAAAGAGATTACAATTGGGGAGAATAGAGTTGTATATTGCTGGGACTACTGAGATATCCCCTGGAGAGGTGAAATCTGTTTCTCTCTAGCCTATGGATCCCTTGCCTCCAGGCACAATAGGCTTAACCATTTCACCTCCTGAGAGTACTTACAAAACAGTGTCCATCCATACAATGATGTGATAAACTGGGGAATATGTAGATAATATCCCAGTCACTAATACAGGTAGACAATGTGTGAGTTATCAACCAGGAGAAGTAGTAGCATCATGTTTACTGATACACACTCCCGAAGGCAATCTGGCGATAGTCGTCCAGATTCTGACTCCTAGCAACAAAATCCAGGAATATACTGGACAGCAGCTGTGACAGCTGACTGACCTATACTCATCATTTATATAAATGGCATACCATTAGAAGGATTGTTAGACACAGGGGCAGATCACACAGTCATTAGAGGTGCCAACTAGCCCAGTCACTGGCCAAAGATTAAGGCAGACACCTACATGTCTGGTGTAGGAAGATCAATAGCAGCTGAAGTTACAGCTATCCCTTTGAAATGGACTTTTGAAGGCGAAACAGGAGTTTTTACTCCTTTTATAGTTGAAAAAATCCCCATCAATCTGTGCAGAAGAGACATTTTACAACAATTAGAATTTAAAATGAGTACTTTGGTTTTTTAGGCAGGGCTGCTGTTGAAGGCCTGCCAACACTTTCACCTGACCTATCCAATGGAAAACTGATACACTAGTGTGGATAGAACAGTGGTCCTTAGGTAGCAATAAAATTCAGGCCTTATTAGATATAGTACAGGAGCAACTTGATCAAGGACACTTACAACCTTCTCTAAGTCCTTGGAATTCCCCTGTATTTGTTGTAAGAAAGAAATCTGGAAAATGGAGAATGTTGATTGGTTTAAGAAAGGTAAATGAACAGATGGAAACTATGGGAACTCTTCAACCTGGACTTCCATCTTCTATTCAATTGCCTAAAGATTGGCCTCTTTGGGTAACAGACATTGAGGACTGTTTCTAATCTATCTTTCTAGATAAGAAGAATATGAAAATATTTGCCTTTTCAGTGCCCAGCATTAACTTAGCTGAGATATGAATAAAAGATATGAATGGACAGTTTTGCCACAGGGAATGAAAAACAGCTGTACTATGTGTCAAATGTATGTTGTTGCTGCTCTTACTCCAATAAGAAAAGCATTTCCAAAAGTAAAGTTATTGCGTTACGTGGATAATATATTGGGATGTGCACCTGAGGAACAAATGTTAGAAGTATGTCTACAAAAGACCATAGAAACACTAAGAAACTACAAATTGCATATAGCTCCAGAAAAAAACAAAGACATGCTCCTTTTCAATATTTAGAATATGAAGTATACCCTAAGATGCTTACAGTACAAAAACTTTCCTTAAGAACAGAGAAGCTAAACATTTTGAATGACTTTCAGAAATTGATAGGAGATATCCAATAAATGTGTCTAGTGTTAGGCTTGACTACCTATCAATTGCAACCATTATATGACATTTTAAGGGGAGAGAGTGCTTTAAACTCACCATACCAGCTTACAAAAGAAGTTCAGAGGCTTTGACAGAAGTTGAACTGCCTTTATCCAATATGGTTGAAAGAGTCACTCAAAAACTCTTGGAAATATCAGTTTTTGCTACATAAAAGACACCCACAGCAGTCCTTCATCAAGGAGACAGTGTGATAGAGTGGGCGAACCTTCCAGCACAACCAGACCAAAGCCTTACTCCTTGTGGCTAGAATTTTATTAAAGTCCATTAAGCAAGCAGTATAACTATCTGGGATAAGACCTGACAAGATATATACCTTTTATACTAATGCACAAATTAATGTATGCTGTGAAACCATCCCAGAGTGGCAAATTTTATTGGCCATGACTCCAAATTTTACACACAAGTCTCCATTAAGATAACTTGGCTATTATATAATTGGCGATGGATTCTTGAAGAAAAAGCTCTAAAGTTCTTCTTAAAGGACCAACTATCTTTACAGATGCATCCAAACATAATATTTGTGCTGTATACTCTCGTGACTTAACTACAGAGTAGTCAAAACTCTTTTTCAGTCCACTCAGCAGAATGAATTGTATGCAATCATTCCAGCTCTTACTTATTATCCAGGAGATATAAATATAATATCTGATTCAGCCTATTCAGTAGGTGTGGTACAAAGAATTGCAACAGCCCAAATAAACTTTGTAGCCTCCAATATATATCAGCTCTTTAAGGAACTTCAAGAGCAAGGAAGAAAGCATTCACGTAAGATTTGTATCTTGCATATCCACTCTCATAGTGGATTTCCAGGTCCTATTTTTGATGGTAATTCAAAGGCAGATAGTCTTCTAACCATATTGGCCAATATTCCTTTATTTCAAGAAGCCCAAGAATCTCATTTTAAATATCATCAGGCTACTTGAGCTTTACATTTACAATTTGAAATAACAAGAGAGGAAGCTAGGAACATAGTAAAAGCCTGTACAGCTTGCCTTCCTTTCCACACTCCTGCCCTCCCTCCAGGGAAGAAGCCTCATGGTTTGAGACCCAAAGAAATTTGGCAAATGGATGTAAGCTATTATAAATCTTTTGGTCGTTGGTCTTTTATCCATGTTGTGATAGACACTTTTTCAGGATTCACTTTTGCAATACCAGCAGCAAAAGTGACAGCCCAAGTGGTCACTGAATTCCTTATACAAGCATTTGCAATTATGGATGTGCCACAAGCAATAAAAACAGATAATGGACCTGCATATACTTCTAAACATTTCACACACTCTTGTGCACAGTATAAAATTTTACACACCACTGGCATACCCTTTAATCCTCAAGGACACGCAATAGTAGAGAGGAAAAACAGACACATTAAGACACTACTCCAAAAACAAAAGGAAGGGGGAGCCACAGGTAACCCTAGAGAACTCCTAAATCTAGCCCTTTATACTATTAACTTCTTGATTTTTTTTTTATTAAGATGCACTGGCTCCAGCAGACAGGTTTTATAACCCACTGGAAGGACAGTGTCCAGAGCGAGCAGCTCCATTGTCTTTAGATAATTGCCTGATGATGTGGAGAGACCCAGAAAGTGGTGAATGGATGGGACCAGATAGGGAGAGGGTTTGCTTGTATCTCTACAGATAGAGAAGGAATCAGATGCGTGCCAATGAGCCATATTTGCCTTGTTCATCAGAGAAAGATGGAGCAGACCCTTGAAACAAAGGGGAAGACCCAAGAAACATCAGGTGGTTCCGTTGCTGACTGTGCCCACCACTGAAAGAGCCTGAGACATGATAAAAGTATTATAGGATTTGAAAACCCTCTGTCTTCATTGCATTCCCTAATACATGATGAGACTGTTGCAGGACTTCAAAAACTTGCAGGGATCATTGGATTTCCTGACATTTCACGTGAAGTAATGGACAATAGATTGGTTTGGGACTATCTCTTGGCTGCTGAAGAAGACATATGTGTGACTGTTTACATTCCCTCCTTCTAGGACTTCTGGAAATCTTTTACAACACCATGTTAATTCATATTGTTTATTATATCACTACTTGCATGTACAATTCATGTTTGTTACACCACATTGAGCCTGCACTGGCTGTGGGGAGAGTTATCTCTGCTAGCCTGTGCGTTATTGCTTATGTGCTTGTGTAATACCTCCCACGCTGATGGGTTTGTGAAGGGTCTAGTAAGACCCTTCAGCCCAAAAACCCGCTAACAATATCAGGCTTGACTTCCCAGTTCCCTTTGGTGTTTTCCATCTCTCTTCTTGAGAAGTCAGCATGATCATCTCCTTTTTAGTACTTCCACCTCCCTTCCTGAGAAGTCAGAGGAGGGTGTGATCACCTGTGTTCTATAACACAAAGAAAGCAGGGAATGTAAAGGGCTGAAATTCCAAAAAGGTAAGCTTGAATCAGACAACATTTGGAAAAATGGCTCTTCTCACCTTTGATGCTGGCTCAGTGTTTGGTGTTAAGATAATCATAGACAAGGATTAGAGGGTGGAGGGACAGAGACCAGAGACTTACTTGGCGACAGAATGAGGAGGACAAAAGTGGAGATTTTGGACTCTAGAATCAAGAAGAGATCTTGGACTAAACTCCTGGCAGTTTGCCTGCTTCTCCTCCTAAAGACCAAGGACTTTTACTTATTCTGACTCTGGCTGATCCTGAGGCCTCCGTGAAGCTATCCTGGACTTAACAAAGCAGTTCTGTGCCACTCTTTCCCATGCTTCACTATCAATACTAAAATTCTTCAGAGAAATCTTGAAAATGTCCTTGTATTGCTGCTTCTAGCTTCCATCCATGTGAAGGCTTGCCTTGTGTAGATTCTTCATAAAATAATCTTTTAGTTAAGTATGCATTTGACACTGACACAATGTGGCCAGCCCAACAGAGTTGTGTGTTCTGTAATAGAATTTGAATGCTTGGAAGTTTAGCTCCAGAAAGGACTTCAATGGCCAATACTTTGGCTTGCCAGGTGATCTTTAGAACCTTCCTAAGACAGTTCAAATGGAAGTGGTTCAATTTTCTGGCATATTGCTGGTATACTATTAGGTTTCATATACAATAATGAAGTCAGCACAATAGATCTGTATACCTTTTTTGGTATGCAGCCTAATATTCTTTGTAAGAGCCCTTTAAATGGGTGCCACAGTGCATCGGGAGATTGAGTGGTCCGGAAGTAATTTCTATGGATATTAGGACTGCCTTGTAGGTGGGATCCTGTCCATTTTGAGATAGCTTCGTAATGGGTGACTCTCTCGCTGATTGGCTGTGTGTGTGACCTCACAGGCCCTATGTAAGCCCACTGCAGGCAGCAGTCGCTCTCTTTAACCTGGCACTCTTCACCCTGGCTCCCTAGCCTGAGTGGCCAAGCCAAGATGGGTAGCCAAAAGAGGTAAGGAGTTTGGTAGTGAACACGTGGGTCTTCTGACCAGGTGTTCACTTGGGAACCAACAAGTCAGGGCATCAGTTAGGGCATTATGTGAGTAGGTATTATAAAGGCTTTTAAGATTACACGTGGCTGTTCTTGAGCGCGCTACCGGTTATTAAGCTATAGATTCAAGAGATTGTGACCAGAGACCTTTGAAGGCCTTAGAGGAGGCGAACCGGGTAGAGTTCACACTGCAAAGGACAGTGGTCAAAGGTACTCTGGTGGGTCTAGGACAGACTAGTAATTGTAACTGCCAGGAGAGCACGTTACAATTTTTATCTCCCATATTTTCTTTCAGAGCTTCCCAAAAGCAACTTTATCCTCCATGTGGACATCTCTGCCAAAATAAGTGAACCTATCCTGAATATTCAAAATTTCTCCATTTGCTTTAAGCAATGGGTCTATGTATGGATGGTGTGGTGCTGGCTGATGGAGAACCTCATTTTTCCAGTTGTTGAGATAGGGATTATCCCCAGAAGATTCTCCATTTATTTTTGGTCCATAAAAATCACTAAGCTTTTCAATGTTTGCTAAGTTAGAATCAAAATTGATTTTATTCATATTTATCATAATTTAACAAATGTCTCATTTCATATCTGCCTTCTAGTTAAAGAACAAATATGCTGGGAAAAGATCAAGTAGCACAAAGCTGCAGGGGAGAAAAAGAGGCAAAGGATTTGATCTCTAAATGAGATAATTAACACTTTAATAAACTTATAATTGGTTGGACTTGTAAAGTTTTTTTTAATGGTATTTTAGCACATAAATTTTATCTAATGGTAGTTTTAAGAATGTTTTTAAACAGTTTTCTGTGGAAATTGTCAAATTTTCATATAAAAATTCAAAAAATACTTCAGTTTATATTTATCTATTCTCTTTTTGTTTGTGAATAATGAATTCAGGGCAGGGTATTCATGCTTCCCTGCAGCAAATTAAAAATTGTGGCCATAGAGTACTATCTGTAATAATTAATATTAATTTTTTTCTGGTCCAATTTAATCTCTTTATTTTTCTGGTTACATCTAGGCTATGCAATTCCAATAGATGTGATGGAGAAAGCCATCTGCATCCAGAAAGAGGTCTGTTAGGACTGAATGTGAATCAAAACATAGTATTTTCATCTTTTTTGGTTTTTGCTTGGTTTTTGTTTTCTTTCTTATTTATTTCCTTCTTGTGTAACATGATAAATGTGGAAATATGTGTAGAAGAATTAACATATATTGTATTACTTGCTGTCTAGGGGAGAGAGGTAGGAAGAAGAGAGGGAGAAAAATTTGGAACACAAAGTTTTGCAAGAGTGAATGTTGAAAACTAATTTTTCATATACTTTGAAAATAAAAAGCTATTTAAAAATCAAGGCTATGTAACAAATAAAAAAATTCAGAAATAATATGAAATTTTTTGGTATTTAAGTTAGTATTTAACATTTGAATAGGATACATTTTTATTGATTGTCACTATGTTTAGACAAGACTATTTATCTTAATCAAAACCAACAGCTTGATTGTAATTGAATTTTCAATTTTATTTTTTTAATCTCTTCAATTGTTACATTTTTATTCTGAATAATTTAAGATTCCCATGGTAATTAAGTTACCATGAAATGTGAACACATGAGAATTTTAACCACATTATTTGATAAATCTAGAATAAATTAAGTCTTAGCATAGACATGTTATTCAACCACCTGTTCATAAAAACATTTTACTAATTTTAAACCCAGTCACAAGCAGCATGTTTTTTGTAGAACACTTTGTAATACAGTGAAAGGAACTCTAAATTTGGTGTCAGAGCTCTGCATGTAAATATTGACTCTATTACTTATTGCATATATGATCTTAGGCAAGTACCTTTGCAGCTCTCAGACTCAGTTTGTTCATCAGTAAAACTTTGGACAAGATAACCACAAGGTTCCTTCCAGCTCTAAATATATGATATAGATAGAAATGATTTTATTGAAACAAATAGCATTTATAATTTATAATTTGATCAATAGAATATAATAATGAATATAGTAATTCATATATAAAATTAGGAGAAATGTATTATTCTACAATTAAGAGAGAAAGGGAAGAAAGGATTATACGATTATGATTTTTTTTAACATTGATTAAGCCACAAAGACATCTTAAAATGACAGAACTTTAAACACAGTTTAAACACAGTGTAATGAATATTAAATCCTAATGCCATAAACACTTTGTCCATGCCAAGAAGGAACTAATAGTAAAGTTTGAGGAGTGAGTATACATAATATAAAAATGAGAGATCTCTTGTAAGACAGAGTTAATTCACTATACAAGGAGGGACAGGAGAGAATGCTTGGGGCTATTCTATGCTCCAATAGAGATCACAATTTTGTTCCAGTATCTTTGATCCTAGCAACCCTGTGAAATAGATGGTAAGACATTATTATAGTTATTTTATATTTTATTTATATTAAACATTATATTATAGTTATTTTACTTATAAGCTAAATTTCAGAGGAACTTTTCACTCAAGTTCACAGAGTTATTAAGAGATAATGCCTCCACAAAACTTCAGGACATTTTATTTAGTTGAGTAAATCAGTATATTATCTTTCTTCCACCGAATCTTTTTGGTAACAAAAAAAAAACAAAAAACACAAAAACACAAAAGCAAACCAACAACAATAAACACAAAATGCTTAATGCAACTTTCTTACTTGTGGATCCTCACCTTTTCTACCAGAGAATGATTTATTTTATTATGTTCTTCCAGGATGATTGGTTATTAAAATTAGTAAATTTTTGTGGCCTTTCTGTATTGTTTTTCTTAATTACATTGTACCCAGTATGGATACATATTGGCTCTTAGTTTTGTTTTCTCTAATCTACACGAATCAGTTAACTTCTCCCTTTATCCCCTAATATTTTGCAGTAAAATGTAACCTTGCTGTACCATAGTTTTTGTTCAGCTATTATTCAATGAACATCCACTTTATTTGTTTCTCCCCCTAGATGCCAAATTTTCTGACTCCTTTGGGAGAAGAGAGAAAAAGTATTTACATAGTATTTACATACAGTACATATAATACAGCAGGCACTTTGCTAAGGGATTTTTAAAATATCACTTGATCTCACAACAATCCTCATTATCCACATTTTTAAAGCTGAAGAACCTAAAGCAAGGAGATGTTAAGGGACTTGCGGACAGTCCAACAACTAGTAAGTATCTGGTGGAATTTGAGGTTGCATTTGAACTCAGTTACTCCTGAGGTCCAGCGCTCTAACCACTGCTCTATCTCGCAGTATTACCTTTCTATCTACATTTTCCCAATTCACAATGATTTGGGGAAGGAGACTGTTAGTGCAAAAATTCATAACCCCACCCTCTTTTCTGGAATCAGTGGATTATTAACGCAGTTTGTTGTACTCCATGTATCCCAGATCCCAGAGCACATCAGCTGAATGGAGAGAAACCCTTTCCACAAGCGCTTAATAAGCTTGGGGTTCAAATGGGACAAAATAAATTCTCCCAGACTTCTTCCCTTTCTTTAATTATTTAAAAAAAATTATTCTAGTTTTTAACAAAACTCAGGTAAAATAAGCATTTCCATATACATTGTGGAACAAGACAGGATTTTACACAAAACTGAAAAATCTGTTATGTAGAGCTTATTTTTTTAAAGATATTATTAATTTGTGTAATCTTCAGAATTTGTCCTGATTGTTTTTGAATCCTTTTGATATTCCATGTGCTTTGTTTTTGGAGGGCTAGAAAAGCCTTGTTGCTAGCTTGTCTCTTCCTCCCACCTTCCCCAACCCCGAAGGAGAGGGAAAAAAAAAAAAACCAAAAAAACCAAAAAAATTTTTTTAAGAAAAAAAAAATTCCTATTTCTCTTTGATGGATAGCAAGGAACTTTGTAAAAATCAGTACTCTGGAATCATAGATGGCTACTCCATTGATTGGTTGTCAAGTCTTTCAACCGTATTTTTTCTTAGACTATTGTGGTTATATAAATTGTTCTGGTTCTAACCGTTCCACTCTGCATCAATTTATAACAAGGCTTTTACGAAACTGTCACTTTCATAATTTTTTATTGTGCGATGATTTTCTGACACGTCCATAGATTGTTCAGTATTCCTCAACTGACGTGCACCTCCTTAAGTACAAGTTCTCTGTCACAATTCTATGCGCCGCACTTTATTCTTATACGTAACATGGGCAAGAATAATTCCCATCAAACCAACGAGGACAACCTTTGCCACCAGATCCAGCCCCTCAAAAGGTTTCTTTTTGACATCTTGAGATCTAGTACTAGGTTTCTCTTCGGGCCTGTAAATTCAACCTCGTCCTCCATCTCTAGAGCGGGGGAAAAAAGGGAAACAAAAGCGTTAAGGGCGCTCCTGCGCTTTCCCTCTGGGACTAACAGGTGCTTCCAGACACTTTTGGAAGCTCGACATAGCCCTCCTAGACCGCAGCGCAGCCGCAGTCTCATCGATCAGATCGTACTCCCAGGATCGCCCAATCCGAATGGTCGCAATAACATATCGCGAGATTCCGATTCGCTCTGGTCCATCTCGGGAGTAAAAACTACATTTCCCGGCATACATTGGAGGGGCGGGATGTGGGAGGAGAAAAGGGTGAGTGTGGGAAGGGGGAGGAGCCTCGAGCTCCTCCTTGGCCCCCTCCCTCACGTGGCTGGGAGTGACTGCTGGGTCTCCTGGCGCTGAGCTCTGATTCTTAGTCAAAATGCCGAAGGGGAAGTCGGTGACCCGTGGCCGACGCCAGGAGCGGCGGGAGCAGAAGAGTACTGGCGGTAAGAGTAGGGAAGAGTAGAAGAGACCCGAGAAAGAAGGGACAGATGGAGGTACCGGGGCCCGACCCTCCTCTAGTCCCTGCCCAGGCCCGGTACTCTGGCGCGAAGCTGTTTTGAGTGGAGTTTGTACTAAACGCGGGTACCCCAGGGGGCCCTGGCAAAACGGCGAGGGGAGTGTGCGGACGCCGGCTGGGGCTCGGTGCTCCTCGAGGGAGCGGCATGTCCCAGCGTGGAGTGTGGGGCCCAGCAGAGGGTGCTGCCCGGCGCTCCGTGGGGATTGGTCGGAATATCCGGCTCATCCAGCCTCCTCAATTTTGTGCATCCCAAGGGAGTACTGGGTCAATTTCAACCAGCAGTCTGCAAAGGCTTCTTAAGCGCTCGCTGTGTGCCTGGTACTGCCCCTAATCTCCCTGCGCGTGCTTTTAAAACCTTTACACCCTTACGGAGGGGTTGGGCTTTACGGGATGTCTGGATGGTGGGTGTCCGGAGAATCCCCCCGAAGAAGGGGGACTAAGCGACGGGATGTAATCTGCCCCATTTGAGCCTCTCTCTTACACGCTGTCCGGGAAAGGAGGGAGGTGCTGTTACCTCCATTTTATTAATGAGGAAAACGAGGCAGGCTGAGGTGAAGTGAGTTGCCAAGGGTCTCACAGCTAGAAAGAGTCTGAGTCTGGGTTTGAACTCCGATCTATCTGACTTCCGGCCCAGCGCTGGATTCACTGCGCCACCTAGCTGGATTTGGAGGTGGGGGACATGGGTTCAGAGCTCATCCTCTCCTGTTTAGAGAAGGGTATCAGAGTTTACCTTGTTTATGATAGAACACAAAAAATCAAGGGCTTTGGAATTTGAGGCGGGGGTTTGGATCCCACTCTGCCACTTGTTATCTCTGAATTATTTAATCTCTGGATTTCGGTTCCTCAAGTGTAAACAGAGGGGGTTGGATTACTTAAACTCTAAATGCCCTTCCGGGACAAGATCGTAGATATCAGATCTGAAGAGTAACGGTAACGTGACTTAGACAGGACACAAGAATTGGATATAGAGAGTCTGGGCTTTGCTCGCTGCTTCTTATGTGCCATTTTATCTTTCTTGTTGGACTTCAGTTTCTGTAAAATAAGGTTAAATTAAAGTAAGGTTCCTTCCGGTTCCACATCTTGTGATTTCATAATTCTTCTAATCACAGTCTAATACTTTGTTAGAGCTGAAAGAGAAAGTTTGTCATTTAATCCAGCACCTTCACGTACTTTTCAAAAAAAAAAAAAATAGTGACATGGGAGGTAACTTTCTTGGAGAGGGAGGGAAAAATACTGATAATTAAAAAATATATATATATATTAAAAAGTGTTTTATTTTTACATCACTTTTATTCATACTCACTTTTCCCCCTTCTCTGCCCAGGGAGATGTCCCATTTAACAAAGAATAAAAAAGATTAAAAAAAAAAGTTAAGCAAAAACAAGAAAACAAGAAAAACAAGAAATAAAACAATTATCCGACTAATAGCAACCACTAATAAGATTGTGTATACAAAGTTTATCAACCTTAGAAAACCTCTTCAAGGTCTTCCAGTCTGTTTTTCAGGTCATAATACTTATTTTCGGACATTTGGAGTGGCGTAGATTTTATGCTTACCAAGACCACACTTTTATTCAACCATTCCTCAATCCTTCTTTTTATGTATGATGTAGTAGCATGATTTGTTGTATAACAAATTTGGTTTGTGGTTTTCTATAGGTGTCATGTTTAATACTGGACTTGGACAGCATATTTTGAAAAATCCTCTCATTGTTAATAGCATCATTGATAAGGTTTGTATAAATTGAGCTTTGTTGAAGACTGAAAAAAAAGTCAAAGCTTTTTTCTTTAGAATGTTTTTTTTTTTAAAAAGTTGTTACAGTGCATTACATTTCCTATGTTGTCTTTGATTCAACAAATGTGTTAGAGAACCTCCTGTGTGCAAGGCACTGGAGATAATAATGACAAATTATGCAACAGAATAATTCTTGCTATCAAGAAAGTGACATTCTAATGGGAACAGAATATATATACATACTGACAAGTCAATGTCAGATTTTTTATTTTTTTATTTTTCTTTTTTTGAAGGGCACAGCACTAACTGGAGAGAATTAGGAAAAGTTCTTTTGGCATCTAAACTGACTTTTGAAGGAAGATGGTGATTTTGATATATAGCAGAACAGAGAAAGTACACACAAGTGTAGGATATTTGTGTAACTACACAGAAACAGAAGATGAGATGTAGAATTTGGGTAACATTTAATAGAACTATTTTGCTAGAATGTAGAGTTCATGAAGGAAATTGAGTAATTTGTGGGACTCTTGAAAGGTAGATTGAACCAGATCATAGAGGACTTTAAGTACCTGTGTAAAAGTTGTGGTTTATCTTAGAGAGAATTGGGAGCCACTGAGGATTTTTGAGGACACTGACTTAGGAAGATTCTTTTAGCAGCTATGTGGAAGGTAGATTGTAGAGGGGTGAAAGAAAAGAAAGGAGATCACTTAGGAAACTATTGCAGTGAGTCAGATGAGGATTGATAAAGTCTCAAATTCAGTAGTGGCTGTGTGAATAGAACGTAGAGTATTATGTAAAGATGTTATGTAAGTAATGGTCAAGATTTGGCAATGGGTTAGTTTAGGGGAAAAGGTGAAAATAAAGAGGAATAAGCCAAGGATCATTGATTCTTAGTTTGTAATCTGATTGACTGGTATAGTAGTATTGCCCTTATCAAAAAAAGGAATTTATAGAGGGCCATATATAATGAATTCTCTTCTGAAAATACTGAGTTTAAATGCTTTGTGGGATGGCTAGGTGAAAATGTTCAGTGAACACTTGGCAATGTGGGACCAGATTTCAGGAGGTTAATGATTAAATTTATAGATTTAACAGTCATTTCTATAGATGATATAGCAGATAAGCCCAAAAAATTCACAGTTCACCCACCACAATAGCACAAAGCATATCTGCTTTCTGTCACTTGTTTATGTTGGTTCTTCTTAAAAAAAGGGTGTGTACCAACATATGGTCCAACATAGGAGCTCCTGTGTTTTTTGGCTTTTTAATGTTATCTTCATTTACTTGATTGTAATCATTATGTTGTGGGGTTTTGGGCTTTGCTTTCTTTACTCTACCTAATTATATACTTATATGCCCTTAATCAACCAATAAACATTTATCTCCCTCCCCACCTCCCACCCCACAAAAATACTTAAAAACATTTGCTAAGCCACGTACTATACTTACACTAGGGATACAAAAAAGGGCAAAAAAAAAATTTTCCTGCTCAGAAGGTGCTTACTATCTAATGGGGGAAGAAAATAGGCAAACAAATATATATGAAGTAAGCTATATACAGGAAAAATAGGAAATAATTAATAAAGGAAGGACATTAGAATTAAGAGTTGTAGGTGACTTCCTGGAGAAGGTGGGATTTTAGTTGGGACTTGAAGCCAGGAAGGTCAGTAATTAGAAGGAAGAAGGGAGAACATTGCAGACATGGGAGACAGCCAGAGAAAATGCTTGTAGCTTAGAGAAGCAAGGTCTTATTTGTAGAACAACCAGGAAGTCTGGAGATCATTGGATTGAAAAGTATATGATAAGGAGTAAAATGTAAGGAGACTAGAAAGATAGGAGGTCACTAGGTTGTTATGAAGAGCTTTGAATGCCAAATAGAGCATTTTGTATTTGTTCCTGGAGACAATAGGAAGCCCTTGTAGTTTACTGAGTAGGGAGCTGACATTATGAGATCTGGATTTTAGGAAAATCATTTTTAATGGTTGAATGGAAGATGGATTGGAATAGGAAGATAACTGAGGCAGGTAGATCCACCAGCAGTAAAGTAATGTAATTATGAAGCAATGAGGACGGATCTGCCATAGAGTAGTGGCAGTGTCCAGAGATGTTGCAAAGGTGAAATGTACAGAACTTGGTAAGAGCTTGGACAGTGGGGTGAAAAATAGTGAAGAATCCAGGATGACTTCTAGGTTGTAAGCGTAAAGGATTGAGAGAATGGTAGTATCCTGTGGAAGGAGATGTGATAGGATTTAGAGGAAGTGAAAATGAATTTTGTTTTTGTACATTTTTCACAATTGGATTTTAACAACTGGAATCCAGTTTGAGATTTCTGATAGGTAGTTAGATTGTAAAATTGGAAATCAGCAGAGAGATTGGGGCAAGAAAGATAGATTTGAGAATGATCATTATAGAGATGGGAGCTGATGAGATCACCAAATGAATGAATATAAAGAGGGGGAAAAAAGGACAGAACCCTGTGGGACACCTACACGTAGAGGGCATGACCCATTCTGGAGAAAGATCCAGAAAAGAGACACAGAAGGAGTAGTCAGATTATTAGGAGGAAAAGCAGAAAAAATGATATCTTAAAAACCTAAAGAGAAAAGAGTATCCCAGAGGAGAGAATCATCATTACTATCAAACTGCAGATAGGTCAAGGAGAATGACGATGGAGAAAAGTTTGATGGATTTGGCAACTAAGAAATTTATAACCTTGGAGAGAGCAGTTTGAGTGGAATGACAAGATCTGAAGCCAAATTGTAACTTGTTAAGAAGAAAATGAAGACACCTATTGTAGATGATCTGTTTTCAGGGAGTTTAGATAACAAAGAACAAAAGAGATATATAGGATGATAGTTAGCTAGAATGAAAGGATTAAGCAAATTTTTTTTTTTCCAAGATAGAAGAAATATGAGCACATTTGCAAGCAGTAAGAATTGAACCAATAGAGAGGGTTAATTTGAAAATATGTGAAAGAATGAAGATGACAGCAATTTGTTGGAAGAGATAGTATGGAATGAGACTACTCAGACAAGTAGAATTGGTTATCTTTCCTCAAGAAGAAATGCTTCTAAATACTTCCCATATCATTTAACTTTTTGGAAGCACCTTGTTCCATGTCTTTCCCTTTTAATGTGGATCAGTGTATGGCAGGGGTTCTCAAACTATGGCCTGCAGGCCAGATGCGGCCACTGAGGACGTTTATGGGGCCCACTGGATTATGGCAAATGGGCTGAGGGGCGGAGACATTGTGAGCTTTTGTTTTTACTATAGTCTGGCCCTCCAACAGTCTGAGGGACAGTGAACTGGCTCCCTATTTAAAAAGTTTGAGGACCACTGGTATGGCAATAATAGATATTAACAGAATCCTTGTGGCAACTGTTAATAATGAATATGACAACCTCACAAAGATTCTTCAGGTCTTTCCTGCTGTCTATCAAATAGTAATTTTTATTTTTTCTTTATTTGGAGTAGTATTGATTTCATCCTCTACTAAAGTCCTACTCTAACACTTCACTATTGCAAGATATAAAACCATGGCTTCTCAAAAAGTCTATGTCCTGGTACATCCTGACCAACCTGGAAAAGCTTCATTTTGGGGTCTGATTGCAGACGGTTTTTGTTGTCCAAGTGTCAGCCTATCTTAGTTTGGAGAAACTTATTACCAAATTGCTGCATTTGTTAAACATTTCTGACCATAGCAATCTCTGTTGGTGGAAGGAGTGATTTCACCTCATCACAAACATAGGTCTTTAATGAAGAAAGTGGATTTTATATCAAAATTCTGTTGCAGTACCAGAGTATGTTCATTATTGATCTTTGATAATCAAACTAAAATCCCCTCTACTTGACTGGGGTTATGAAGTCACTTGATAATTTAGTTTTGTATAGGTTAATGCAAATGTGATGTCATATGATAATATTTATATCTTTACTTGAAATAAAGTCCTAAGATCTTTGTATTTATTTTTAGGCTGCCTTAAGGCCAACAGATGTGGTCTTAGAAGTTGGTCCTGGAACTGGAAACATGACTGTGAAACTACTAGAAAAAGTTAAAAAGGTCTGTGTTTTAAAATTTAAAAATATAAATTTTAAACATTTATTTTAACATCTTACCTTTAAATTTAAACATTTTGTGCAAATTAAAACAACTTGATTTTCACTTTGTTCCCTGCAAAATGACAAAGATGCTGAAAGTAGTTAGATAAAGAAAATGTTAGTGCAGAGTTATGCATATTTGTGCATTGTTGGTAGATTTGCAAAGTAATCCAATTGCTCTGGATTTCAATTTGGAATGTTGTTTAAAAAACATCTCCATACTCTTTGATCCAACAATGAATAAAAAAGGCATTTATAAAGACTTAAAAAAAAATAAGTTTAAACATTTTGGTATTTAAAAGTACTATTTCAGCAAACTGAATCCTATTTTTCAGCTTTAAACAAGTCTAAAAAAATTAATTTTATGAATTACAATAACATTGGATTAACCTTGGCTATAACTTTGATATTTTATCCTAACATGGACATGTTAGGGAAATATCCTTATTGAGGAAAACTCTTGCTACTTTTATTTCTTAATCAAATCATAAGTTTCATGTGGAAAGAATTTTCCTGAATAGTAAATAGATCCCTACTTGAGAGTGAGAGTGCAGTTTGAAATCATAGTTTTAGTTTTATCTGGTATATAGCTGAATTGTAATATTTTACTTTTCTGTTTAATATCTTTATCTTGAAAAGATTATCCCAAGGTCTTGGTTCTGAAAATCGACAAGTATAATATTTATATGTTTTTGCTTTTGGTAATATGTAAATATTGGCTATTCATATTATCTCTGTCAAGAACATTAGCAGGAGAGAAATGTTGTACTTATGTACTGTTAATGAAGACCGATGCTTATTCACTTTGTTTTGAACCAGATTAAACAATATAGTGTTTTTATGATGTTTTTGTTGGGATTTCACAAGAAAATAAATCTCCATTCTTGTAACTTTTTAAAATTTCATTTTCAGAAATTCCTTTTTAAAATTTTGAGTTCCAAATTCTCTCTCCCTGCAGCTCCTCCCCCACCCACTGAAAAGGCAAGCTGTATGATACCAATTACACATATTTGTCATGTAAAACATTTCCACTATAAGTATATTGCAAAAGAAAAAAAATACAAGAAAATAAAGAAAAAATACTCCATTCTGTCAGAGTTCATCAGTTCTCTCTCTGAATGTGGATGGCATTTTTTATCAGGAGTACTTTGAAATTGTGAGTCATAATATTGCTTAGAGTAACTAAGTCTTTCACAGTTGATCACTGTTACAATATTACTATTATTGGGTACAGATTCTGCTCATTTCATTTTGCATCAATTCATATAAGTCTTCCCAGGTTTTTCTGAAGCCATCACCCTCTTCTTTTTTTAGTGCACCGTATTATTCCATCTCAATTGCATATCACAACTTGTTTAACCATTCCCCAGTTGACAGACATCCCTTCAGTTTCTAGTTATTTATTACTACAGATAGTTCCTTTTTCTTTTTCTTTGGTTTCTTTGCTATATAGACCTCATAATGGTATTTCTGAGTCAAAGGGTATGCACAGTTATATAGCTTTTTGGAAATAGTTATTATTCAAAATGATTGGTATTCACAACTCCACCAAGCATTCATTAGTATCCCTATTTTTCTACATTGCCTCTATCATTTATAATTTTCCTCTTCTGACCTGTTAGTTAATCTGATAGGTCTGAGTTGTTTTAATTTTCATTTCTCTGTCTTTTTTTTTTAGTGATTTAGAGAATTTTTTTATAGTTTGATTTCTGGTTCTGAAAGCTGCCTGGGTAAACCCTCAATTTTTAAGGAAACTTTTAAGGTACTTTTTAGAGGAAAAAGGAAGAGATTAGAGTACAATGTATTTGAATTAAAACATTGTTAGAAAGCATGTTTCATCATTTTTATTGTTGAAATAATGAATGAATGTTAATGACCAATTTATATTTAACCAAATATGTTTTCACCAAATATGTTTTCTTATCACTTCTCTGTTTATTCCAGGTAGTTGCTTGTGAACTTGACCCAAGGCTAGTAGCTGAACTTCACAAAAGAGTTCAGGGAACGTGAGTATAAATAATACAGTTAATAGTTTTGTCTTCTAAAATCATGTTTGTGTAATAAAAAGAAATTTTTTTTTTGTCCAATTGGCAGGCCTCAGGCAAGCAAACTTCAAGTAATGGTTGGTGATGTGTTGAAAACTGACTTGCCATTCTTTGATGCATGTGTGGCCAATTTGCCTTATCAGGTATGGTACAGTAGCAAGCAAATCATAATTAAAGATTGTTGTATGAGTATTCCCTAGAATCACATCATTACTCTCTTTTGCAGATCTCTTCCCCATTTGTCTTCAAGCTATTGCTGCATAGACCATTTTTTAGGTATGTCAGAAAAATATCTACAGCATTTCAGAAAGACTGGTTGCTTTTATTTGATTTATTTTCAATGAATTCCTTCCCAAAATGTCAGGTAAATGCTGTTGAAGTTAGTCAGAGAAAGCATGTAAATGTCCTTGTTTTCTATCCTTCCTATTCCACTCCTCCCACCTTAGCTCAGGACCCCATTTCCTTATACTTGAACTGTCATAGTAACCTCGTAACTGATTTTCCCCATTTTTTCCCAGTAATATAGGGTGACTGAACTTAACGCCCAGTTTAGAGAAAAACATTTCATTAGTTAAAAATTCTTCTGGGTCTCTCCAATGTCTCTTGATAATAAAAATAAGTATCTAGTATGGAAGCTTCTTAAGAGGATGTTGTTTGCTTTTTTTGTGTCTGTATCCCCAACATCTCACATAGTTGGCATGATTGGCCTTTTCGTATGATGCAAAACAATTTTCCATCCTTCTTTACTATTGGCTCCTTATACACAGCTTATATTTTACCCACATTAGATTATCTACAAAGGTCCAGCTCAGATGCCACCTGTTCCATGAAGCTTTCCTTTTCCTAAACTCTCACTGTTCCTGAGCTAAAGAAATTTCATAGTAACTCAATATGCAAAACCAAAGTTTTTTCCCATTACAACATAACAAATTTACATTTAAAAAAGCACCCCTCATTTTGAGATATGTGTATGTTTTTTCTGTAGTCTTAAGTGTTATTCTTAGAATAAAGTTTAAGAGCAAGAATCTTTTTTTCTTATTTTTTTCTTCTTCATTGGCCAATAATAATTTGAGAGGCACCATGGACAATGCAGCAGGTGAGGACTGAGGAGAACCTGGGTTTCTGTCCCTCCTTTAATATTAGCTGTAACTTTGGGCAATCTACTTAATCTCTGTTAAGCTTCTGAGCACTGGGTTGCTTTTAAATGAGAGGGCTAGGCTAGATAGTATCTTTGCTCTAAACCTGTGCTATTAAGAACTTTTCCAGATGGATTCAGATGCTAGATATTTTAGAAACTTGTTCCTTTTAAAACTAAATCTTAATTACATTTAGAAGCTGTTTGTATTTTCTTAGTTAAGGGTTGATCACATATATTTAGACACTTGTGTCAGCATTTACTCATTCCTACAACTAAAACTAACAGACTGAAGTTTTGCTTTTAGTGGGAATTATTCTAGGTTTTTTTTACTTCCTTTCACATTTTAGAGGGAGTGAGGTTTTTCTTACTTTGAAATTCGCTTCTGAATGCTTCTCATTATTCTAATTTGGCCTTTGTCAGACATTTAGCAAAATCAAAGACTGCATGGAACTTTTTTCTTTTTTTAAAAAATAATTGTTTTGATATCTTTTATTTTTACATCACTTATATTTCCCAGGGTATCTCTTTCCTTTCCTCCTCACAGAGCATCATTTCTTATAACAAAGAATATAAAAGGGAAAAAATTAGCAAAACTCACCAGCATAAAAAATCTTGGCATTTGCAGTAGAGACTTGTAATCTCTCACGACTTCACAGACAAAAATGAGCTTCTTACTCATTTACATATTTGGGGGTCAAGTTTGGTCATTAAAATGTCATAGCATTCCTTTTCCTTTGTGGTATTGGTGGTGGTCCTGTTTGTTTACATTCTAGGATGGGGGGAGTGGAAGGGAATAAACTAAGCATTTATATATGCTTACTATGTACTAGATACTGTGCAAAGAGGTTTTTACAAATACTCATTTGATCTTCATAACCACACAGTGAGGTAGGTGCTATTTTGATCTCCATTTTATAGTTGAGGAAACTAAGGCAAAGAGAGATTAAAGTGATGTTCCCAAGGTTAGCTATTCAGTGTCTAAGGCTGAATTTGAACTCATGTTGCAGACTTCAGTTGGTATAGAAAGAATATTACTTTCTTATAGCATAGTAATACACTATTCTATTCATGTACCATAACTTATTTAGTCATCCTAGGTATTCACTGGGCATCTTTGTGTGATTAATACTTGGCAGCTCTTTTGAGAATTACTGGTATCCTTTGACCACTTAAGGTGAATGGCTATTGGTCTTTTTTATTAGTTGCGTGTGTGTGTGTGTGTGTGTGTGTGTGTGTGTGTGTAATCTTAGATCTTTTTTTTTTCCCCCCTGAGACTGGGGTTAAGTGACTTGCCCAGGGTCACACAGCTAGGAAGTGTTAAGTGTCTGAGATCAGATTTGAACTCGGGTCCTCCTGAATTCAGGACTGGTGCTCTATCCACTGCACCACTTAGCTGCCTTGAATCTTAGATCCTTATCTTCAGTTTCTTCCCATCTGCCGGCTCCTTCTGTGCTCCTGCCTTCAACCAGAGTACCTCCATTTCTTTTCTTCTCTTTCTGTTCCTAGCCCTTCCCAATCTAGTTCCTACTCTCGTAATTCAGCTAAAATTCTTGACTAATTGCTAAATCCAAGGATGTTTTCTTAATCCTCATCCTTCTAACCCTCTCTGTAGCATTTGGCAGATTGATCATGTCTTCTTAGGTACTCTGTCCTCTATAGATTTTCATTACGCTGCCTCCTCCTGGTTCTTCTCATAACTCATATATAACTCATATATAACTCATAACATATATATAAGTATATATATATGTAAATAAAATCATTTCAATATATTTGGTTTCTTTTGTAATTCTTTGTTTTTGTTTTATGCATTAAAAATATTATTTTGAGAAGATGTTAATATAGCTTCACCAGAATGCCAAAGGAGTAAGTGATAAAGAAAATGTTAAGAACTCTAGGTCTATACTTATTTGCTTGGTAATCTTATTAGTTTCCTTGGGTTGAGTTCTATGAATTTGGTTCTCATATTTATAGATCCTGCCTTGGTTTCTTTCTTGCCCTCTAGCCCTGAATCACCAAATGCCTTTTAGACATCTGGAATGGGATGTTCTATACACTTCTCAAAAACTCTGTCCTAAACAGAAATCAAGAATTACCTCCAGGATCAATTATATTTGTTTTGTCATTTAAAATTCTTTATAATCTGTCTTCTTCTTATCTTACCTTTCCATTCTTTTGACAGGCAACTAGGTAGTACAATGGATAAAGTGCCAGGGTTAGAGTTAGAAAGATTTAACATTAAATCTAGCCTCAGATACTGAATAGCTGAAATCTTGGGCAAGTCACTTAACGTGTATGTCTCAGTTTCCTCATCTGAAAAATGCAGACAGAAGTACCTACTTTGCAAAGTTATGAGGATCTAGTGAGATAATGTGTGTTTGAACTTCAGACTTTCTACATAGCTTTAGTCTTCTCATTAGGAATTCTCAGAAGTCTTCTATTATATTAAGGATCTTTTTTTTTTTTTTTTTTTTTTTTTGGTAAATTATTCATGGCTGGAAGCCTGTATAACCTTTGACTTCTAGGATATTTCATTCTAAGTTTTCTGTTCCTTTTTAGCAGTGGCTGCTAAATTATATGTGCTTCTGGCTGCTCAAAATTGGAATTTTTTTCTTTTGACTACTTTCATTTTTTTTTTTCCTTTGCTTGGAAACTCTGGATTTTGACTGTGATGCTCCTGGGATTCTTCATTTTGAGGTTTTTCTGGTGAATTCTTTTTCTCCTTTGCCCTCTGGTTTCTTCTAAAATTTTTTGAAATGCTACATTTTTTTTGGTCATGTTTTGCATGTAGTCTAATGATCAATTTTTTTTCTCCTCAATTTATTTTCTAGGTCAGTTTTTGCTAAAACAATTTTTTTTTCAGACTCTTAACTTTAAACATTTCTTGTTATCCCATTTGGTCCATTCTGATTTTCAGAAAATTTGTTGCAAATTGCTAATTTCCTTTCCAATTATATAATTTTTTATTCATTATTTTTTCCTCAAGTACTCTCACTTTATTTATAAAAATATTTTTAACTCTTTAAAAACATTTTTAAAAAAATTTTTTTTGTGCTGAGCCAGTTGGGATTAAGTAACTTGCCCAGGGTCACACAGCTAGAAAGTGTTAAGTGTCTGAGGTCAGATTTGAACCCAGGTTCACCTGACTTCAGGGCTGGTGCTCTATCCACTGCACCCCTTAGGTGCCCCAACTCTTTTTAAAAATAACAATAACAACAGCAATCTTCATATCTTCAGGAATTCTGATTGGGTTTATGTTTAACCTATGTTTATTTCTGAGGTTTTGTGTGTAGATTATTTGGAGTCATTATTCTTTTCTGGGATTGTATCTTGAACTTCTTTGCAACCATAGTAACTCTTAACTGCTGGGATTTTTCTTGATGTACTTGATGTTAGGGCCAGACTTTGTGCACTTCTAGAGGGAAATGTGTGCTTTTTACTGCTTTTTTGGAGTATTATGTGATGTTCTCGCAGGAACTGATGAACAGGTGGGGACCTGTAAACTTGCAATGCTTCCAGTGTGTTCTGATGCAGGTCAGAGAGTTGTTGCCCCCACAAGTTGAAATCTGTGTTTGAGTTTGGTTTGTTCTAATCTGAGCAAGATTACAATGTGACTGCACTCAGCCCTATCAGCCAACTGGAAAGCTTTATTAGTTGAGAACTGCCATATTTATTCCTCTGCAGGCTGAGCCAGATGATGAAACTGAGACCACTCACTTTGATTCTGTAGTCTGAGCCTCTTTCTGCTGCCACTTTCTTCTGAGATTCTTCTCTCTAAGTACAAGGCCCATGGTTCTCTCCCTGGGAACACCACTCTTGGCACAGGTCTCCTTCTTAGTGTACCCTGGATCTGTGGCCCAGAACTGGGTAGTGGATGACAGAACAGCCAGTTGACACTCTGTCCTCATCAAGGTATCCTGGTGTGGGTCTGGTGATATCTGTATCTGGCACCTCCTTTTCTCTTTGTGCATAGCCTTTCCTTGACTGCTGGAGTGATTCATGGGGTCAGTGCACTCCTGACTTGACCTCATGAGCAGAGTCTGCAGACCTCTCTGTCTTCCTATGCTAACTAAGACTTGATAGATTATGTACTGTTATTTTCCTTGTATTTATCCAATCAGGATTTTGTTTGGTGCATTTTCTAGATTTCTTTGGAGGAGTTTGTGGAGGAGGGCAAGGTTTTTCTGATTCCTGCTATTCCACCATCTAGCCTTTACTTCATAAATGGCACATCATCTTCTACCTTTGCACCTTAGCACGTATCTAGAATGGACTCTCTTACCTCTGCCTTTAAGGATTCCTTCACTTTAAAGCATAGGTGTCAACTCCACCAAAAGGTCTTTCCTAATTTGTATGCTGAGCTTTTCTTTTTTGTCTTTGAATCTCTAGTGCCAGCCACAGAATGTCTTATACATAATAAATGAAAATTTTATTGAGTACTATTGTTATGGTTATGTTCTTAATGAAAAGTGAGTATTTTCCTTCTTTCCGTTTATTTTCTTCTCAGGTGTGCTGTACTTATGTTCCAGAGAGAATTTGCTCTCCGTTTGGTTGCAAAACCAGGAGACAAGTTATACTGCAGACTTTCCATCAATACCCAATTACTAGCACGAGTAGATCATCTGATGAAAGTAAGTGAAATGTAATCCATGGAGAAAATTAGTATGATCTCTTCATCCAAAATTGAGTTTCTCAGTACAGTGATTTTAGTCACTAAATAAGAAAAATAAATAAACAAAATGAAACCTGATTCTCATTTTGTGATGAACAGATTGGGAAGAATAACTTCAGACCTCCACCAAAAGTTGAGTCAAGTGTGGTAAGGATAGAACCTAAGAACCCACCACCACCCATCAATTTCCAGGTAAGGTTAAAACAAAGCCAGACCACTAGGCTGCACAAGAGCATAGGGCTATCATTCAGAAGAAGGAAATTATAAGCAGTGACCAAGCCTAGTAACATTAAGTGTTATGTACCACTAGTGCTCACTAGGAAATTCAGGGGATTTTTACAGACTGCATTGTTATATCTTTTTGTTGAGACCACATTAATTTTGAAGATTATTTCTTTCCGAACAACTGCTCCTTTGTATTTGATTGGTCTTTTGGTATTATATGTTTGTATTTCAATCATTATTAGCTTGGGGGACATAATAAGGGTTTTTTTCATGGAGAGAATACCGCAAACTGACAAGTTTTTGATGTGTAAAAACAATATCTATCTGTTTCAGGAGTGGGATGGTCTAGTGAGGATAGCATTTGTGCGGAAAAACAAAACTCTGTCTGCAGCATTTAAGTAAGTGTCCTCTAATTAGTGTTTCTAATTATGCAATAACAGCTGCTTTACAGTATACAGGTCCAGACACTATTAAGCTTTTAAAATCACTATATAATTATAGATGATGAACCAGGAATTAATGAAGTGGGACTTAGTTGGGAGTTGGAAGTCTTGGTTCTTGGCCTAGCTCTACTACTGCTCTTGGAATTCTCCATTTCTGCTATGGCTCCCCATCATACAATGGTTAATATAGCACCAACATGTTTCTGTAGCAAGCCTTATGTGTTAGCTTGAATTGCTAAGTTTGAGGAGGATACTGAGGTTTCTTGAAGTATTTCAGGTTGGGCCTTCCATGTGGGCCAGTGGTGGAGGCAGTGGCTTTCCCTTTCCCTGTTCCTCTCCTTTCAGGCTTGAGCAGTGCAGTGTCCTGAGCATGGGCCCTCTCTGCCATGCCCCTCCCAAAACAGGCTCAGGCTAGGGACAGCAAGACAGTGGAGCAGAAAAAGAGGGAGAAAATCATTGAGGACAAAACTTTTGGTTTGAAGAAAAAGAAAGGGGCAAAGCAACAGAAGAAGTTCATCAAGGCTGTGACTCATTAAGTTAAATTTGGTCAACAAAATCCACTGCAAGCTGCACAAAATGAAGATGATAAAAAATTGAAGAAAGATGACAAGAAAACTTCAGGAGCTAAATGAACTATTCAAACCAGTATTTGCTGCTCAGAAAATAAAGAAAGGTACAGATTCTAAATCAGTAGTATATGCATTTTTCAAGCAAGGACAAAGGAGATAAATGTAAGTTCTCTCATGATTCATCTCTGGAAAGAAAATGTGAAAAACAAAGTGTTTATGTAGATGCAAGAGATAAAGAATTTGAAAAAAAATAAAAAAAACCATGGGTAATTGGGATGAGAAAAAGCTACAAGATGGTAAATAAGTAGCATGGTAAGGCAGAAAAGAAAAAAACCAAAAACTCAAATCGTGTGCAAGCGTTTTCTTGATGCTTTTTTTTAGTTTGTTTTCACAACAATTATGCCTGCTTTAGGATTTGTCTTGGAGGTGGTGATAATTACATATATCACCATGTTCTTCCTTGTGGTTTTGTATTTTAAAAAAAAAAGATAAAAAGAAAATGCAGTTTCATTAGAAGATTTAATAGAAAGAGAATATTCTGCCTTAGGATCACTTTAAAAAAGGAAAAGACAAAAAAACATTGATAATCTTGAAGAAGATATGGAAAAGAAAAAAGCAAATTTTAAAGCAGAAAAAACACTGATGGGTGGTCATGAAATATTTGAATTTTATACTGAGCTGGTTAATGATGATGATGATAAAGAAACAAATGATATCTGGTATATTCAAGGAAAGGTGGTAATGAGATTGAAAATCTGGTTAGAGTAAATGACATAGATTTGAGCCAGTATATTCCAAAGGACGTGGATGAGATTGATCTTATTTTGATCTTTCAAGATTCAGTACATATATTTCAGTAGAGAAGGATGATAATAATTTTGTAAAGCTTCAGAAGGTGGGGTAGAAAATGGAGAACAAAGTGAGTTGGAAGAAAATAATGAACAGGAAAATGGAGGTATTAGTGCTGTTCCTGTTGAAAACCTTTTTACTGGAGAGGATTTGGATGAATTAAAAGAAGAATTAAACATACTTGATCTAGAGGAATGACAACAAGCAAGTCAGATGAAAAATATTTTTAGCTCAGCATAAAATGAAATTGACTACATTAGTTTTTTTCTCTCTTGTCTAGAATTCCTAAACAGGATGCTTTCCTTCAAACAAACAAACAAAAATAATGTCCTTATCACCTCTAGTCTATCCTTGACTATACCTCATAATAAGTTTAGAGTAGGTCATAAGAAATCTGAAATATAATGGTCATTACAAAAGATTTTGTGGAAAATCAAACTAGGAAATATAACTGCTTTTCTACAACTTGGGCGTTTCACTGAGCAAGTGCTAACATATATATTGAAAAATATCCCTCATTTAAGCTGCATCTTTTTAATGAGTGATTTGATTTCATTAGTATTTATATTTAAAAAAAATAAAAGTAGGAGTTAATTTCATTTATTACTTTTCTTTAAAAATAGACTACTTATGCAGATTCAGTGTTGGGTTTCTTTGGATAATTAATCAGATGGACATTAAAAATGCAAATTCCTTAAACTGACAGCATCATCTGTTATGCCTACTGTAAACCGTTTTAAATTTTCCCTCTGTCTCTTAAAAATTTAAACAGAGTTGTAAATAAAGACTATCAAATACTAAAAATTTAAAAGAAGTATTTCAGATTGCATGTTGTCCAAAGTAGGAGTTAATTTCATTTATTACTTTTCTTTAAAAAAATTTTTTAATGACCATATTTTTCTCTCTCCATCTCTTCAGAAAAAAAAGAAAATCCTTTTATCCCACATTGTTCATGTCCCCTAAATAAATGTTATATGTGTGTATATGTTTGTATACACACATTATTATTAATGGTATAATTACATATATACATATATATTGTGTTTGTGTATGTTTTAAATGGTAAGTCCATACCTTTATGCTAGGAGATGGGATAGCATATTTTCTACTGATTCTCTGCAATTATAACTGGAGATTGCGTTAGTCAGCATTCTTTAGCCTTTCAAAGTTCTTTGTTTTCCCAATATTCTTATCATATGCACCGTTCTCCTAGTTCTACTAAATTCACCCTTTATCAGTTTGTACAAGTCTACCCAGGTTTCACAAAACCACAAGACAAGAGTACTTTTAAGCCTTCTTCCCTTTTTATTTCCTTTAATTCCTTTGTCATGGAGGCAGCTGCCATGCAGCACAAAGATCAGTGTATTTGGAGTTAAGAGACCTAGGCTTTAGTCATAGATCATGTCACACAGCTAGTGGCAGTCACAATTTGAGGCTCAATTTCATCACCTATAAAATGGGCTTAATAATTTCACTAGCTACCTCACTAGGATTTTGTGAGGGACCACAAATCAAATAATAGATGTGGAATATGACAATGTAGGACAACAGAAAGAACACAGGGTTAAAAGACCTAGGTACAAATTCTAACTCTACCACTTAGCTTGCACAAGTCACTGTTTTTCCACTGAACCTTTGCAAAATTAGGGTGTTGAATTAAATATTCTTCAAGATGCCTTCCAATTCTCAATCCTTTAATAGTGAATATTTTGTAAATCATAAAAGTTCTATAAGATGGTTATTAATATGTGTGAAAGTTATTGCAGCCTCTAAAATACGACATTTAGTGACTATTTTCATTAATTTAAATATAAAACATTTAAATTTTATGAAAGCATAACATCTATCTTTTACTAAACATAAATATATTGAATCTTCTGAAACTCAAACTTTGGCAATCTATCAGTTTCATTTTTGCATCGCCATAGGTCGAGTGCAGTGCAACAGCTTTTGGAAAAAAATTACCGAATTCATTGTTCAGTCCACAATATTGTAAGTAGAAAACAATCCCTCAGAGTATTATAGTGTCTATCTTTATTATAAACATTTTAATTTTGGTTCTGGTAGTTTGAAGTAGTAACTATATGTAATTTCTGCCTATTTATGAGCAATGTTTTTATCTAGAATTTATAAATTATTTCCATTTTAAAGATAAGGACAATAAATATGTTCTTACTTAAAGGTGTGATTGGGACTTTTGGTATGGGAGGAGGTTATCCAATTATAACACAGAATCAGAAAATTTGACTTGGGAGGCACTCATTGGTTCTCTATACAACCTGTATATTCAAAAGATTCATTTTATCTGTATTAATTATAATCTTTTTCTATATTATCACACATAAACTAGAAGTTTTTTATTATTTGCATGAACCCCCCCAAAAAAGAGTCAAAGTAGCCGCATTGCAAGATATTGTGTTCATTTATTCTGCATCCTGTGTTGATAGGCAATACCAGAAGATTTCAGCATTGCAGATAAAATACAGCAAATCCTAATGGCTACAGATTTTAGTGACAAACGGGCCCGTTCCATGGACATTGATGACTTCATTATGTAATTACATTTTAATTTTTCTAAAATGACTTAAATACATTTACATTTCTGTACTCTTGATACCTTAAGATGCTGTATTTAAAGGCCATTGGAGAAGAGCAACACAGAGGGGCTACTTAGAAAACCTGTTGCATAGGACTTGAGTTGCATGAAATAGTATTTGGTGTAGTAGATGGAGGCTGGCTAGCCCCAGCACAAAAGATTTTATTCAAAAACCAGAGATAGTAGATAACCTCTGAGTTAAGGGGAAATTTTAACTGACTTTCATCCGTAGCTTTTTCAGTATTCCTTTAGGAGCCTGTCTGCTTAATAAACTTATCAGTTGGAGTGCTTAAGTAGCAGCTATTGATTTACTTTTCCTTAGCTGAGGTATAGGAATCTGATCCCACAGAATAGATTTTTGTGTGCTTTCTTTCTGTCCTGGTGCTAACCACTGGCCAGGAAACTGAGCATGAAAATGGTGGTAGTGAGGCTAAGGCAGATAATTATTTGGGTAATTCTAAAGGCAATATTTTCCCCAAATCAGCCATGGTTGTGTTTGTGAGAATTTTGCCCTTCAGAAAACCAGTAATTGTCTTAATTCTTTGACTTAGCTTTGTTAAATACAAATGGTTTGATGTTTTAATAGTCAAATGGTACACACATTTAAGTTTGTTGATTTGATACTGTGGAATTATGTGTTAATTCTAGAAACTATCCTCTACCAGAACGTATAGTTGCATCTTTTTAGTAGAGCATTTTATTCTCCACATAAGAAAAAAAAAAAAAAAAACCTTATGGACAACTAACTAGAGACCCCCACATCGCACATGCCCTAATAAGAGCTGGCATTTATTTACTTTACATAGCACTTTCAAGGTATACAAACCACTAGACATTCCCACTGGATTCTCCTAACAGTCCTATGAGTTAAGTACTACAGGTATTATCCCTAGGCAGGAGATAAAGTAGGCTTATAGGGATGAAATGCCTTGGTCGTGCCTAGAAAGTAGTTAATGCAAATTAAACATAGCACTTTCCTAATTGTGGTTCTCTATTATAGCATCCTTCTTTGCCAGATACAACTAACTATTCTTCCTACTTAAGAGGTATAGCATGACAGTGGAGGCTTTAAGTAGCTGTTTGGCATCCACCTCTTACATTGGAAGCCCCTCAATAACTCAAGACTACATTTTGCCTCTGTGTATCCCCAGGCACATGTTGACTAATCTCAGAGCCAGCTTTTGTCTTTTTAAAAAAATTCTACCCTAAAGTTTTGTGAAGGGCAAAAGGGTGGTGCAATGATAACCAAAAAAATCTGATACAGGATTACAGAGATAGACATGACTCTACAAGCCATTGTGAAACCATGGGAAATTCCTGGTTTTTCATTTCTATCTGTGTCTGTACATTAAGAACTTTCCCTCCACTTAATTCCAATAGGCAGCATTAGAAACTTCCTTATATGGGATGGCCTTCCATATCACATTGGGTTATTGTTTTGGGAAGCATCATGATACATTGTTTTCAATTTGCAATTAGAATGGAGTTTCAATGTGAATTCTGTCTAGGTGACCTTGGGCAGAGACATTAAACCAAGAGGTTGCAATAATAGCCTCTGATACTTTTAACTCTAAATTCATGACACTATAGATTTCTCTTGATGTGTTTAAACATTTTTTTAGGGATTAAGAGCTCTTCAATTCAACTATAAAATGTAAGCCTAAATAGACTAAACTCAGTGATTAGAAATGAATGGCAACCTAATAAGTTTTTAACAGTTACAGTTGAATACAGAGAGCATTTTCCCTTTTTTGTGTTCAGTTCTGATGTGATTTCATCTGGGAATTAAGTACTGGTGTGGGAATTCCTTCCTTAATGCAGATCAGCAATTCACTTGTAACTTTTGAAGTCTTGGTTGACTAGGGCTCTGAAATTTTGCCCATGGACACAGGTAAAAAAATGTCAGAAGGGATTATTTGAATCTGAATGTTCTTGCCCTCAAGTATGTTTTTATTTCGAATTTGTTACAATGGATTGTCAAGGGTTTTTTAGTACTATGATTTTAAAATCAAATATTGCTTAAACTAAGTGAGCTATTAGGAACTTAAGACTTTGTTCTTCCACACACATTTTAATCAGTATAGGCCTTTTTGGGTTATTACTTACTTTTTCATGTTCATCTTTTTTTTCCAGACTTCTACATAGCTTCAATGCAGAAGGCATCCATTTTTCTTAGGCTGACTAAAAAGAGGATACTCTGAACTTTACAGAAGCTGTAACTTTACTTTCTTGGATTATTGATAAAATGAAGACGGTGAACCTCTATTTTTCATAAAGATAACTATCAAACACCATGCAGATTTTATAACCTCTCATCCTGATGTAACTTTTTTTTTTTTTTTTAAAGGGCAAATTCGTTCTATACTTTTTTTTTTTAAGGGTTCAGTCTTTATGTAACTTTGGGCATGGAGTGCCAAGTCATTGACCTTCCAGATCAAATACAATTCTTTCCAAAAGTTAACAGCCGCAATTACGCACAAACACCACATGAATCTTCACTTCTACCTGTTCACGTTCTAAAACATCTCTTATTTATTGTTGTAATTCTATTATTAGGGGCCTTTTCTTTTGTTTACTTATATTTAAAAGACAGCTCATCTATTCCAATAAAATAACTTTTCTATTATTCCAGTCTTCTCCCATTTATTTAATGTTCATTTTTCTTGTCATGAACTTTTCTGTTTCATTTATTTGTTTGCATCTTTCTTACCTACTTGAGCTTAGTTTCCCTTCCCATTGCAGTAGGTAGAGTGGCATATTGAGAGAAATATGGATCCTGGAATTAATTCTCAGTTTATCTCAGATAATGCAACACCTATGTGATTTCAAGCAAGACATTTCATTTTCTGGACCTCAAATTTCCTCATGGTCAAATGAGGGAGTTAAGATTAGAGAAGATCTATAAGCTCCTTCCCAGATATGAAAATTGCTGACTAACCAAAAGTATCACTGGTAGGGTTATCAATCACCTCACAAAAATTATACCCTCCAATGATATGGTTGTATCTTTTGTATACATATAAATAATAAAATAAAACTACAAATTTTACTTGGCTTTGTTTTTTGTTGTTTAACATCCAAAGAGAAGTATTGTAAAATTATCTTACAACTAGGAAAGACAACTATTTGATTAAAAGAAATTCTGTAAAGACAATTTCAAAGGGTTAGGACTGAACCTATGATTTCATTAGTATAGAAAATTACTGAATGAGGAAAGTCTCTTGCAATTTTAAACAATTTACAGTGCTTAGGACCATTAGTTTAGTGGCCTTAATGTAAAACTGCATTAAGTGGATCATTGTTTATGTTATAACACAGAAAATAAATCTAAAATTTAGACTTTTTTACGTTTTAATATCTTGCTTTAATGGAATCCCAAAATATTATGTACTTTATGTACAGTGTAGCAAAATTTGGTCCCCTTACTTCCAACTCACTTCCAATAGTCAACATTTATTTATGGTGTCCAGATTAAATCTGCTTTTATCAGACCAGCTCTTGACTAGCCATGAAACATTAACTGCCTTTATGTTGGCAATATCTAATTTTGTACTGTTTTTCTGAATTATAAACTGCATGAAAATAAGGACTTATTGTATGCCAGTTCTCAGAATCTTAATATTCATATGGGTAATAATAGATTTTTACTTCTACAATTGTCATATGCTTTTAAAAACTTATTTTAAATGTCAGGAACTCCATACTATAAAATCATACTGAACTCTTGTGCATATTATGTAAACTCAAGTTTGCTTTAAGCAAGATTTTCCAGTTAAGCAATCTAATCTTATTACTAACTCTAAAAAGTTAAATTAGAAATTAGCCCTTTTTTAAATGATTGGTTTGGGTATATTTGACAGGGTGGAAGAAATACTGAATATGGAATTATATCTGGGTTTTCAAGTCCCATTTGTTATTAGCTGTGTGAACATGGGCAAGCTCCTATTCTCTTAACTTCAGGTCTGAGCACAATGTATGAAAGGGTACTACTCTCCCCACTTAGAAGTTATCCATTAGCAGATGAGCCACCCAAATGAACCAAATTTCCTGCCTTATCTCTGGTCTCATTTCATTCCTCATATAAATAAGATGCTATGAAAAGCTGAATAAATTATTAAACACTCAGGTTAAATTAGGTACAGATGGCACAGGTTTTCTTATTTCTTTACTGTTCTGAAATTGCTTTAAATCTTGATGAGAAGAAATCCTGTCACAATAGTTGTGCCATATTAAGTTTCTCTAAGTTAAAATAGTCTTTTTCCATGCAAAATTCTTATCCCTACTTAACACCAAGCTATAAATTAAATCAATCTTATCAGTTTTGAATTGACAGTTCCCTTTTCCTTTGTCATTTAGGTAATGGGCAACTATTTTGATATTGTACTAGCAATTTCTTAAGTTTTTCCTGAACAGAGTGTGGTAATTTTATTCCAAGCATTTCTCAACTCTATAAACTTTTTACACATACCTCATTCAAAAATGGAGAGATTCATGTTATTTTTACAAGGAATTTCATAGAAGTAAATTCTCATCTCTAAAAATTATTTGATAGCTTAATTTATTAAACACATTGTGAAAAACTACATTTGTATTTTTATGTTTACAGTCTAAGGAGTTTTCCCACTATGATGCAATATTAGCTTCCCACAGCCTTCCTATGGGGGTTGCAAATACTGAAATGGCAAATCTGGCTCATTTAGCTCTCTACTCATTGCTTTCTTTTTTGCTGCTCAGGATTAAATGAGTTAACAGTTTCCCAAAGTAAATTAAAAACAGGATTTCCTAAGGAGAGTTGGTTAATCTACTTTTTGGACTATTATTTAGGGAACAGAGAGCACTCCTAGAGAGCTATAATTCTTCACCCAACAGAATATTTACATGAAATGGCAAACCTTCCTTTGAAGATTAATCTGCAAAAAAAAAAAAAAAAGCTGCCATCTAAAAAGTGCAGGATACTCTTCACCCTATTTTTGGTGAGAATGAAATTTAATGACACTGATCACAAAATAGGTGTTTGAAGGAGCTACTAAGTGTGCATGTGTTCTTCACAGCACAACTGCCTCACTTGATAGCTGATTTCACTGTCAAGGAAAATATGTAATGGCTACTTTGCCTTAAAGCAACCATACAACTCCACAAAACTATCTGTAGACCATAGTTATTAAACATGCATCAAAAGCCACTTTCTTTTAACAATATATTATTGAAAAGGGTACTTTTGTCTAGATTGTTAGTTGTACCATTTAAATAATGGCATCCCATTTGTATGGATCAGAATTGCACTATTATTCTCATTAATATCACACTGGCACACACATTGCTTATCTGTATTACCCTAAGATACAACTCTTCTCAGTATTTCGTTACCTTTTATTTTACATTAACTAATTTATATATTTTGTTCTTTACAAATAAAATGCTAGAAACAACAATAAAACCCAAAAACTGAAACCACATTTTACGATATTTGAAGCCGTAATTCCAGGTTATTTTCTTTTTACACATTTAAGATAGAATGATCCAGTGGCTCTGTCCACTGTCAGATTTTTGTTCCATTTGGTGATATGGCACATCCTCCAAAATGAACTAATCACACAAACAAAAAAGTTGCACACACATAAAAATATACGCACGATAAAGGTAATTTACACTGACAAATAAGGAATGTCATTTATTAAGGCTGTGCTTCTTAAAGAGGAAATTTAGGGTCAATAGCCTTAATCAAGGCACAGAGCTGGAAGAGGTGAGCACAGCTGTCTCTAGGAGAGGACAAGATATGTACAATCACTGATGAGGTATGCATGCACGCAAACACAATTTAAAACTGCTCAGTTGGTCTTTGTAGGAAAATTGAACAGGTGAAATGCTGTGGCTTTTTTTTTTTTTTTTTTTTTTTTTTAAAAACAAAAGGCCACAGTCTTACTTCATTATCCAAAAAAAAAAAAAAAAAAAAAAAAAGCAAGGATCTCCAAATGTAATAAGCTTCACAATTTGAGTAAATGCAACATTAAACAAAATGCTTCACAAATCCCAGTCTTGTTTGATTTTGCCTCCTGGACTAGAAAGCATTTTGTAGACAAAGGAGTGTTTCACACAAATTGAAATGTCATTCTGGTGAAGAACAGGACATTTCCACAGACACTTTAAAAAAAGTTTTAAAATATTCAAATGGCCCTTGTAGCCAAAGCAATTTGTTAAGAGTATGGAGAGTTCTGGGGATTCTTTAACAGCAAATGCCCATTTTAAAGGGCTCGGGGTCTCTTCGGATTGATCTGCTTGCTGGCCAGTTCTTCTTCTTGTAGAGCTGCACGAAAAGATTTCACTTTATCTTAAAAAAAGAAAAGAACAAAAGAATAAATATTTCATTTCATGTTTAGAAAATGCATTGAACTGTTTTACATGGCCAGCTGGCCAATAAATAAAAAAAGGTAAATAATAAGAGGTCTAAAACAGAAGGGTTGGATACATGCTCTCTACATGTCTAATGAAGCATAAAAAAGATTAAAATATAAGTGTAATGGGGGAACCTAGGTGGTGCAGTGGATAGAGCACCAGCCTTGAATTCAAGAGGACCTGAGTTCAAAATAGAAGTGTAATATATTTAACAAAACAAATGAAAATACAATGAAATAAAGACATTACAATTTAAAAATTAAGTCAACATGTGGCCTGCCAGGATCCTTACTGGCCTCTTGTTTCAATTTGAATTTGATACCACTGGTATAATATTCCAAACTTTAATTTTTAAACAATATCAATTTCTCTCACCTAATCTTTGCATATATCTCCCCCCCATCCCATTTCCTACTGTCATATTGACAAGCTATATAGTGAACAAATAGCACAGATAACATAAACATAAACCAAATATAAATATTCATTGTCCAAATAATCAATGACTTAAGAATTTGAAATTGTTTTTTAGAAAAATGTGAATTTGGGGCAGCTAGGTGGCGCAGTAGATAGAGCACCAGCCCATCAGGAGGACCTGAGTTCAAATTAGAACTCAGATACTCTTAACACACTTCCTACCTGTGTGATACTGGGTAAGTCATTTAACCCCAATTGCCTCAGCCAAAAAAAGAAAAAAAAAAAAAGAAAAGTAAATTCTAGTGAACAATAAACATTTTACATTTTCTTCTATTTTATTAGTAGACAGAACTTTTCATTGCACTAATTTTTAATGACAAGATGTTGTTTTCGAGGGAATGGGACAGGGGAAAAGTATATACCAAAAGGAACTGATAGTCCATGCTTTTTGGACCTTTGCCCCCCCTCAAGAAAAAAACTTGTTTTTATTAGGCCTAGAAGGATAAGTATCTAATAAGGACCCATGGAGTTTAATATAGGATGAAAACAGTTTTAAGTTTTTACTAACTCCTCATTGTAGCATGAACTGTTAACCAGTATACAGACAAATAATTACATTTTCTAAAACATAAAAAGAAAACTCTACCTCGAAGTTCTGTAAGAATGTCTATCTTTTGTTCAAGAATTGCTTCAAGCTGTGTAGCATATGAGTCTACATCATAGTCCACTTCTTCAGTCATTTCTAGGAGGGCTTTTTCATCTTCTAACCATCGAATAGATTCCTATTAAGGATGAAAAATTAAGTATCTCAAGCTTTCTTATTATTTTAAGACATGTCCACAAACAGAATCAAATATTTTACATCATTTGCTTGACAACCCATAGGAAAGCCTTTATTTTTCTAATTTAGGCAGATGTGGATAGGAGAGATTGTTACCTAGCTCCTAAATGTTGACCTGAATTTGTCATTTTTAATGAATTTCTCAAGCTTCACCTTAGGGCCTGCCATTAGAATGCATGGATCACAGGTCAGAGGAAAGTCAGCTCCATCAGTCCTTGCAAAGACTATAGGATGTACTGTTAAGTTTTCTCTTTAAATGTATCATGGTTATAGATAAAGCAACTCAAATCTGCTTCATTTTAAAAATCCTTGTGGTTCTTGTTAAGGGGTCCCATGCATGATAATCCTTTTGCAGTCATTTTTAGTGGCATGCTCTTGTTTTCATGTTTCATATAGATTCTTTTAAAAACCTGATCAAATTTAAAAGGTCTTAGGGAACTTAATTTACACTTGATGATGAATCTTTATACTTAAGAAATGAGAGAAGAGCTGGGAAAGATAAGAATATACATTAGGACTGCCCCCCTCTTATTCCAACAAAATTCTGAAAATATGTTTGAAGCCTTGCCAGCTTAGAATTGTTAAATATGTTCATATGTTAAAAAAAAAAAAACCCCAAACCTCAAAAGATGAACCCTCTCCCCTAGTTCCCTTTGTTCACTCATTTTAGTATAAAATTCTTAACAGCTGTCTAACATCTATGGGCTATCTAGAACCAATCAGTCTTCTGCCTGGACCTAGCTGGTTTCTTCAGTCCAGCCATTTCACTTTCCTACACCAAGCTAAAACGGGGACCAGAGAATGGTCATGAGATAGAGAGTATCCATATTATAACCATAATCGGTCTGCACACTATCAATAAGACTTAAAATGAGAAAATGTTTATATGAGTCTCTATCACCTAAATTTAAATTCTTGTGGCTTCCTGTCATCTCACCATTTCCTTCCATTACAGCATCTAAGATTTATATCTTCAGAATTTCAGTTCTGAGAGATTGCAGTTCTCTCTTTTTACATTCTAAAGTTTTTGAAATCTAGGACATGTTTTCTAAACCATGTCACAAAAATCTTTTGTTCCACACAATGTAAAAGAATTCTGTAACAACATAGGTGCCAGAAAATTTTTCCTCAATGAAATCATATATCAAAAATTAATTCAACAAGCATAAGAATTAAAAAAAATCATTCCAAATATTTTATTTATTGCTGAGGCAATCTGTATCTCCAAAGATACAGAGATTCTATTATATAACTATAGATACATTTGGGGGGGGGGGCCTCAGGACACATGGAAAAACTTCTGAAATTTTAAAATCAGGCTATTGTACTATTGTCAGATGACCAAAAAATTGTATCTTCAAAATTCTAAAAGTCACAATCGACAATGTTTTACCTGGAAGACTGCCCGGTGATCTTCTACAACTTGCTCTTCCATTTCTACCATCTGAGAGACAGCTTCATGAAAAGTGAATAACTGTGGAGAAACCTCCTCTTCCTAGGGGAAAAAAAATACCTTATGACATAATATTGGTATTCTATTTCCCTCTCATCAAAGGTAATTGTTTTGAGTAGATAACATTATTTCCATACTATTATAATTAACATTTATAATGTTAATATAGCAACTTTCATAGTAAAATCACAATTAATTTCTGACAGACCAAAAGATGAAACTCATTTTTATCAAATTTACCATCATAGAAGCAAATTATCCATACTTAAAAGATTTCTCTAAACCCCAGCTTCTTAAACTGGGTCACAACCCTAAATAAATGTGGAGGTTGTGATAATTTATGATTTATTATCAGTATATGTTTGATTTGTATACTTATTTGCATACATGTGCTTATATAGGTATATATGCTTGGGATCATGTAAAAATTTCTTGGATGAAAAGGGGTTGCTGCAAGTGGAAAATAAACCTTGCTCTAAACACAACATCCCTTTGAATTTCACCCCTCAAAAAACTGATAACTTTCTAGAAGCATGCTGACTATGTAAAGGGAAGAAGTTTTAAGGAAATATCCACTTGCTAAAATTCCATGCTTAAAACAAAAGAGATTATTACCACTTTCTGACACCCATTATCATACTATTTTCTCTTCCAAAGTTTAAGGGACCCTCCCTTTAAAAGATACTTCCGGTCATCTTTGCACAGTTTAAAACTACACCAGTCTATAAAACCTTTTACCAATTCATGCATGACATCAGCATCAGCATCATAGTAGCTGACACATAATACATTATCTCATTTGACTTTTGTAACAATTCTGTTGAGGGATGGAAAGTACTATAAGTACTTAAGTGATCTAAATACCAGAATGGGGAAGTACTAGACATATTATTCTTCCCCATTTCACAGAAGACAAAGCTTAGGCTCAGTGTTTTATCCATAGTCACACAGCTTGGTGAGTTTTAGAGAGAGAATTTGAATCCAGGATTTTCCATTATACCACAATGCTTCTTATAATTGATACAATTTGTGATAGTGAAATAATATTTGATGAAAAACAATATTTCTGAGGTATAATTGTAGTGTACTTAGTTCATTTTCTGGAAGTCTTTGGAGCAGACTTCATTTCAATTAAGTAATCACCACAAGAGTAGCCAGGTGTTGAAGTCCAAATCCTTTATTATCTCCTTCACAATCTCATTTCCTTGTCTGGGGCCAAGGATAGATTTCTTAAGAGGCCTTCTGAAGTTTTGGTTTCAGTGGAGAAGCTAAGTAGGAGAGCTTGCCACCACCAGTGGTGTGAGATGATGTAAGTGAATCTGGCTTTCCTTGGCTCACAGATCTTGAGCTTTTGTCTCCAGTCTGCTTGTGTTCTCTGGCTCTAACGCCAGCTGAGTTTGTCTGAGCTTATATGCTCTCTTATAATTATATTATCAAAGGTGTGAATCTTGTAGAACTTTATTAAGTACTAAATACATGTACTGAACTAGAGAACTATTAAGCACCATGCTAAACTAGATAACCATTGTATTTATCAATTCCACTGGCTTAACACCTTGTAAGAATCTTTTTCAAGTTCAGAGTTCTAGTCCATAACATATAATCAATGTATTCTTAAAGTTTAGTGAACTGTTTTTGAATTTTACTGTTCTTGTGAAAAAAATTAATTCAAACCTGCCCAACTATGAATTTAACTTTTTCTTTAAAGTTCAAGAAGAGATATCCTGCTGTTGGCAGCAAAAAGTTCTTAATGAAGTCCCCAAATCTTAAAACTCTCCTATTATTATTATCTCCTCAACAAATGTCATCTTAAAGAGAGAGAATTCTCTAATTTGAAATTTTCATCAAGAAATAATCATAATTATGTTCCTGAGAGCTTTATAGAGTTTGAGTCTTTGATCCAAAGAACTTAGATATTATTATTCAATATTCATAACGATACCACCAAGCATTCTACAAAGTCCTATGCTGATATCTTTGTGGGACTTCTAGGTGACACTAAATGCTTGAAGTCAGTAGCATTGACCAAGTTAAGTCCTAAATTTGGAAAGGCTACCATAGAAAAGTCTGAGCAAACTAAAATGTCTGTTAAGGACACACCTAGATTGAGAGAGGTTTCATTTTAGGACACTTTAGTTTGTAAAAGACTGTTATCACAGAACAGAGTACCTACCAGGATGAAATGAAAGGTCTTTGTTAAATACACCAAAGAAAGGAATAACTAAGAACTTTTAAAAAATCACTTTCATCCTTTTTTTCAGGGATTCCTTTTCTAACAGTATTAACATTATTCACCTATCCCTCTGTGCTAGAAACTTTGGGGTGATTTCCTCTAACTGTCCCTAGATTTAAGTCTGCCCAGTTTTTCTGTTTTTTGAAAGTTCTTTTTGATTTATCACTAACGCTCTGCATTTCTTTCTCTAGTGACTCTAGTCAAGACCCTGAATTACTGAAGTAAGAAGATATTTATTTGTATAAATGTTTTAAAGTTTTTAAAGAATAGAATATAACATAACATAACATTTGAACCTGATGGAAAAATTTATGATACAGGTACAAGTATAGTTATGCCCCATTTCATCAAAGATACTGTTTTTACTGTCACAAATTGAGGAAAATGGAGCTTCAGTTATCTCACTTGTCTATAGCTACACTAAGTATGGAAGGCAGAATTTGAACTTAGACATTCTTGACTGCTAAATATAATTACTCAATTCACTATACCAAACCAAATCTTCAAATACCTTTTTAATCTCTCAATCCTCACTCAGACCCAAATTATACCATAATAAGAATAACAATTAAGAGTTCTTAAAAACATCAAATGAGATAAAAAAGTATTGTGTTGAATAAAAACAGAAGAAACAATCTAAGCTCTACATTTTATGACCAAAACAGGTGTAACAAATGATCTTGAATAAAGAGTGAGACCAATTCTTATGTATTAAAAACAATCAAATAAGATCAATTAATTTAAAAAAAAAAATTAACCAGGACACAAAATTAGGTAATTTGATTTTTTTTTTTTTTTAAATTGGAGGAAAGATTAGGGACTTTCCAAATTGGGAAAGGGAAAGTGAGTAAGTATGATTATTTGAAATCAGAAAAAAAAAAAAAAAAAAGTGTGTGTATTCCAACCATTCCCTCTTTACCTGTCTGTATTTAGTCAAAGGAACATGAAAATAATAACTTACTCAATACGGGTTCAGTTTTCTGATAAGACACATGGGTTAACATGGGTTACTTTGAGATATATAACTGAGAAAACTCTTTTGTGTTTCAATCTTTGGATGAACCTGAGTTTCTGGCCAACCTAATCTAGTCTTTAGTTAAAGGGTCTCAGTATACATATATAAAGAGAAGTGATTCAGCTTCCCAGACACATGTAATTGAAAAAAATTTTCTCATAAGATAGGAACTGAACCCTCTAAGTGATTTGAAAAGACACTGCTAGATCCAGAACAGATTCATGAGATGAAGTCAGAGTGGTTCATTCAAATCCCACAGTATATAAAATACTACATATTGTACTTGCACATACATGTACAGTAGTCAAAACACCAAATTCTGGTACATGGAGAAATGGAAATTTATAGGGCAAAAATTTTAATTTAAATTAGGATTCAATGAGATCAGAGTAGAATAGTGGAAAGGGTATTAGAACCTTGACAATTAATTTTCCTTCTCTGTGACTTCATTTCAAAATGTGTTAGAACCAGCTCCAACAGATCCAGAGATGCAATTGTTAAATTTGCAGTTTACGCATTTATGTCTCAAAAAAAAAAAAAAAAAAAATCAGCTAACACTACAAATCAAGGCTTAATTTATTGAGTTATTGGATTATATACACCAAGGATAGGCATTAAAAATCAGGTCATATAAAGACAGGCAATTGCATTTTAAAGAATTTTTGTAATTAAAAATAGAAAATCTATTCTTAGCTTGCCAGCTAAATTTGGTTCTGCCAATCCCAAGTTTATGCTTAAGGGAGAAAATGCTAACAAGTTGATTTAAATTTTAAATATTTTTTTTTGATATTAAAAAAAAAAAAACCCTTTCTTTAAATTTGAACATGTCATTCTTCACTACTGTTAAGCTAGTCTCCTCACTATCACCTTCATATATGCTATGTTCATGAATGAACATTTCTGTACTTTTGGTATTACTTTGCCATTATTTAGAATGCTACCTCTTCCATTCTGCCTAAGTAAACCTCCTTTTACCCTCCTATGCCTACTCAAATCCATTTCAATATGAAGCCCTTCCAAACGTTTTAGTCTACATTGTTGTTTATTCATACATTTCATATGTATTTAAACTGTAATCTCAAAAGAAAGTATAACTTTTTGTCCTCCATAACATTTGGCATAACGATTGACACACTCAACCTGATAAAATGGTAATTTTCTTTCTTTACTTAATCTACAGGAGCTGGGCAGGCAGTATAGCCCCATTGTCTATTCACAGAAGCACTAAAAGATGTGTAAAACCTATGGCCAATATGTTCTTCTCCTACAAAGGCCTAAAAGAAATTCTATATTTGTGCCCTTTCTTTACAAGTCATAGGAACTAGGCAAGATCTCTCTATTTAATACAAATATTCTTTTAACTAAGCAAAATTATTTTGATCATTTCATGATCTACAAAAACTTCACACTGCAAAATGATATCAATTCTGAAATTCATATCTCCTTAGTACTCTGCCCCTGGGGTCCCTTCCAATCTATGATTGGAGAGGGCAAGCAGAGGTTTCAAAATCTCCAGAAACTCATCATTCTAAAATATGAAATCAATTTTGTAACTCACCCACCTCAGATCATTTCCATTTAATTGCAAGACTTCATCATACTTCTGTGCCAAGTACTCCCCTTTCCTCTTTTTAGGTTCTTTTTTTATTGTCAGCCCTCAAATATCATTTCATCTGACTCTAAAGCCATTGTTCTTTCTGGCATATGGGGCATGAGGTAGTAATTTTAATTTTACCACTATCACAAGAAATCCTAAAAGTTGCCATCTCTTTTCTTATTAGTCCTTAAAAGTAAAAAAGTTATAAGTTGCTCCCTTCCTTTTTGAATAACTCCTTATTTGGTGTCATCATCTATGACTACAATTACTGGAATCCATCTGTGGTTCTACATCAGTCAGTAAACTATAGATTTCTTCAGTGGTTTACTCACAATAAGTCATTGAAGTTATTTTGTCTTCACAAGAAGAGAAAGGGATTCTTTTTTTGTGGCTGTGATATACTTAAAAAAAAAAAAAAAAAAAAAAAAAGCCAGGACCTTGGGAGTCAGATGGTCTCATGTGTGACACTGGACAAGTACCTTATCAATGGAGGCCTCAGTTTTCTTATTTGCAAAAGTGGAGTAAGATTGGACTACAATGAGCTATAAATCTTTGATTCTATACCTCAAAGATCAGGAAGTATCATCAAAGTTCTAAAATGTTAAGGATTATCTAGTCAGATAAAATGCCTTGAGAAAATGATATTAATATATATTTTTATCCTTCTTTTTCATGAAGTTATTGCCTCCAATATATTATGAATTAAAAATCTACCCAGAATAACAAAAACCAAATATAGAAAAACTGCATTAAATAATGAAATTGCCAGATATACTTTAGTTTAAATCAGTCCTAATTAACACATTATTTTATATTAATGATAAAAAAGAAAATATATGAGAATTAATAAAAAATTAGGTTTATAAAGGAGAAACAAAAAACAAGCTTAAAAAAAAATCTCTTGGGGAAAAATCATTCAAAATAAATAAAAACAGATGCTGATTAGAACAAACAATGAATCTCCAGAAATGGTAGTATTTGTTCAAGTTTATACCATTTGAACTTATAATTATATAAAATAAAGTCACTGGCTCTAGCCCATTGGATATATAAGGTACAAATGGTCAAAGGTTCCATTATTTGTCTTAATTGGGATTTACCTGAACTATTGTAATATTTTCAATTGATTAAAAGGAAACAATAACATGATAAAACAAAACAGTGGTATATGTCAAGACTTAGATTAGTTAAAAGTAATACAAGAAAGCAATCTTTAGTCTTACTAGGTCATAATAGCATTAAATTAACATGGTTATATTACGCTACTTACATTTTGTTCACAAAGGAGTTTTAAGTCATCTCTTTGAGGTGAACTCCCTACACCCCACTGTGTCTCTAAATCATCAATTTGATTTGGCGGATGATGCATAATTGGGCGGACATCACCAGCAGCAGCTGGATCTACAGTCAATTCTTTTACCCTTAAAAAATACAGAAAACACTGTAAATGAGCAAAGATTCATTCAGTAAAACCAATACAATAAGTTTTATAATTTGAAGGTACTTTAATTTACTTAGTAAGAATGATGATGGCAACTTCATAAGTTATTTTTCTGAAGTCTGGAAGAACACTAATAAAATGGTTATTACTTTTCTGATTTAATTTAGACTATTTCACAATCATTTTAATAATCTTGTCATATAATCATTATAAAAAGTAATTACTATTATAAAAACAGTTACTATAGATAAATAAGATATGGGAAGGAGGAAGTAGGAAACATTTCAATGACTACTAAATTCTAGTAACAGGGAAAAATCAGTATAGTATAATGAAAAGAATACTGAACTTAAGAGTTAAGAAACCTAAATTTTAATTCTAACTCCATTCTAATGTGATTTTAAGCAGATTAATTTAATCTAAGATTGTTTTCTCATTTGCAAAATGGGAATAAGATACCCTGTTCTACCTTAGAAGACCACTGTGAGGCGGCTTATAGAAAATAACTTATGAGTACTATGTAATAAATAAAGTTTTATTGGTGTTATTATTACTAATATTATACAATTAGGCAACATTTTAAACACCCCAAAACTTACTTATTTACTTATTGTTTTGCTCATCAATTTATTTATTTTTTTTAATTTGGCGTGCTAAAGTACATTTTGCCATAAAGGAGAAAATATATGTAGAAATTATTTATTTTTCTTTTATCTTTAAAAAAAATCTTTTAATTTGTCATTTTAAAAAATAAATAAGTTTATCAATCACTTATACATTTACAATTGGGGGAGTATGCTGTTTGAAGGAAAAAAATTCATAAAGTCATAACATTTTTAAACAAATGGCATAAAATGATTTAACATGCAACTGCCAATATAATTTTTACTAAAAAAACAAAAAAAACCAAAACACCTTATTATAAAATTACATAAACCAGAACTATTCTACTTAATATATACAAAGGTGACATCATCATTTAAAAAAAATACATAAATATGAAGGGAATTAAGCAAGCTTGAATTCTATGGAATAGTTTAGACACATAAATGAACAACAATAATAAAAGATAACATCATGCAGGACCACCACCTGGCAAAATGAAATGAGAATAACAAAATATAATGGCTTCATGGCAAGAAAAAAAAAGGTTTTGTTTTGTTTTAAAATTCATCTAAAAAAAAAAAAAAACAACACAACTTAAAAATAATAAGGATCTTATGCATAGAATGATGTAGACCTGGTGATCGAAGGAGAAAAGTCGTCATACTCATAGGAAGGAGAGAGATCAGAGCGACTGCCACTACCCTGTGAGAAGGGAATGTCTGATGGACTAATTCCAAACTCCTTTACTCTGCAGCACCAGAACAGCAACAAATTAAAAGAAAATGCTTTTGTAAAGACAGTTGTGTACATGTAAATTCCATAATCTCATTTATCACTTACTGAAATTGTTTAAAAAATAAACTCAAACTTTTTTTCTTATCTAACCTATTAGTAAAATGGTTTGTTGGGCTCAGGAACCAACCCTTTCTTGCTCCCCATATTTCTTATATTTTTATTTTTCTATGGCAAGTTTTTCTACTCCTCATGCCCCTTTCTAGAAACATGCCTTCATTTAGAGAATCTGTTCCTTTATATTATTCCTTTTTCAAGCTACATTCTTATTTTTCCCTTCACATTACTAATTCATACAATTTTTAAAAAAATCATTTTTTCAATTTCAATTCAATTTTCATTGTAATCCTCACAACTGTATTCTAAAATAGTCATCAATACCCCCTTTTTTTTTTTAATCTAAAAACCAACCCTTATTTTTCTAAACACTGCTTGCCCTGCCTTTGGACTGTACCATAATATCTGATTATTTCTATTTTGCTTTATCATGGTTATCATTAACATTTGAGAACTTATACCCCACTTAATAGTACAAATATGTAGGGTATTTTGGGTCTTTGGCTCTTCAACCTTTATAATATTTACTTTCTTGAGAAAGTACAGTCTGCAATTTATTACATCAAGTTCTTTCATTATAAATGAAAACATAAAATATTTGCACATTTAAAAATATCAACTAATTATTGTTATGCTATAAAATAAAATGACAGTAATTTGAAGATTATATCATATTTCAATCAAAAATAAAAATATTAACTAGACCATTATGAAGTAAACTGAATGAGTTAATAAACTTATTTAGTTCTTTATTAAAAGACATTAAATGCTGATCAATTATTTTCCATGTCTTGGGAGAACTAAATGAAAAGATAGGTCTTAATGAAAGCAAAAACTTTTTTTAAACTATAAGAGTGCTGTGTTACAAAAGACAACTGTAAGTTGTCTTAAAAGATCAGCAGGAATGTAGGGAATGAACAAACGTGTTGCAATTAGGTATTGTCTTAAAATTCTTTTCTAGTTCTATGATTCACTAATTTTTTTAAACCATTAAAAAAAAAACAACTTGATAGTCAGATGTTAAAACTGTTAAAAGTCAATGAGAAGTCTCCAATACAAGTACAATGTAACTTTTTTATATCTTGGTCTAAAAGGGAAGAAATTACTACATGACATGGAGTCTTGTTAGTTTCTTAATCAAAATTTTCTTTTCAACTTGGAGAAAGCAATTTATGCTTAAGAGAGGTTGCATAGCATTTGGAAAGGGTTTTTTTTTGTTTGTTTTAAATTTGAGCCACACCACAAAAGCATGGTGTTAAGCCAAATTGTGTGACACAACATGGAAATGTTCAAAAGTATAGTTGTCCTGTCGTCCCCCGCCCTGTTCCACCCCCCTCCCCCAAACACATAGATATGAGCCTCCTACATTAGGAGTTCTCTCTCTCTCTCTCTCTCTCTCTTTTTTGTTGAGATAATTGGGGGTTAAGTGACTTGCCCAGAATCACAGAGCTAGAAAGTGTCTAAGGCCACATTTAAACTCAGGTCCTCTTACTTCAGGGCTGGTACTCTATCCACTGTGCCATCTAGCTGCCCCAAGAGTTCCCTTCTTAATTATAAAATCCCAAAGACCCTGAAAATTGATTGAATTATGTAGGTTTATGTCTACTTAGGATTCAAATGATACAAGGGTTAAATTTAGAAATGGATCTACAGTTTTTACATTATATAGATTATATATATACATAATATATTCCACTACCCAAGGAAATTAAAGCTACTTTTGTTCCAACCTCCATTAGAATTTATTTATTTATTTATTATAAATTTGAAGTCCAAGTTAATGTCAGGAAATATGAAACAAGAATCTATACAAAGTCAATGAATCGCAAAGAGCTATCTATCCCTAATGGAGCTAAATGTTCTGTAGGAACCAAAGTAAACAAATGGGGTCCAATCCAAATTCTTTGGAACGCTCACTGATTGAGAATGAAGAAATTTTTCTGTTGATGCTATGACTTATACTGACCAATCCAAAAGTATCATATGTGAAGAAGTCTGAAGTGTTAGTTCTGCTGTGTTAATTTTCATGGGTAGTTGTGCCTTTTCTTTATATCTCCGGTGCCACTTACACAATAAATGTTTGTTAGCTTATTGTTTAACGCCAACAGAAACAAAAAGACTCATACAAAACAGTACAATAAAATTTCTACTGTTATCACTTGATTCCCTCATTTTTAACATCAGAAGAACAATTATATAAAATTAATGTTCAGAAATTGAGGGAAAAACCATACATAATGAGAATTTAAGAAACATCTATTTGCAAAGAATGAAGGTGTCTTAATTAGACATAATTTTCGTAACTGTGCTTTAAATGTAGTCAAATCTCTCTTTTATCCCCCTCTCAAATTCCCAAATGGAAAACTAGTTGCCATACCTATTTGCGTATCTTAATGTATTAAGAGTATTTTCACAAGATGCCATCCCTGGAGAGATGGTAGCAATCTAGGGGAAAACAAAATGCAAAAGTCAAGAAAGTCTGTGGTAAATGATCAAGACAACAGAAAGCGAATAATAGGCCTCACACACAGATAAAGGTGAAGACTTCATGAGACATAATAAATGAGTTAAATTTATGAGATAAAGTACTGTCTCCCTTAGCCCCAAAAGGCTCTTCATGCATAGATCTATCCAAATTAGCTATTATTTACTTCTACAGCTAACTCCTTTTGACTGCTGTCCATTCCTAGGAGTGCTATTTTCTTCTTACTCTCTTGACTTTTCAGTGTTTTCTATTATCATCAGTCTATTTAAACTAATTACTCCAAAGTTAGTCATGACCTTTTAACTAACAAATCTAAAGGCTTTTTCTTTACTTCTCTCTACGGCCTGTGACACCATCCCTAACTTCCTTATACTCTCATCTCTAGGTTTTTGTGCCCAAGCTCTCTCATGGTTTTGCTTAACTTACTTCTCAATCTCCTTTGCTAATCTTCATGCACACATTATTCATGTGAGGGTCCCCCAAGATTCTGTCTTTTTCATTTAGTGATCTCATCACCTCTCTTGCTTTCTGTCCTAGTCTCTATGCAGATGACTCAGATCTGCTTGTCTAACACTAATCTCTTTCCTAACCTCCATCCTGCAATCATCTACTGCCAATTAAGCATCTAGAACTGGATGTTTCATAAACACTTTAAACCATCATGTTTAGAAAACTGAATTCACTATCTTTCTTCCCAAAATCACCTCTGTTCTAAACTTCCTAAGTGTTACTGTAGAGGATACTACTATGTTCTAGTTACCTAGGTTCACAACCTCAATGTCATATTGGTCTCCTTACTCTCACTCTGAAATGAATCAGTTTGATTTCACCCTCTTCTTTGTCTCCCCTGCCCCAAACAAAAACTTACCATGCATGTGCGGGAGTTTTCTCCTATGAATGAATCTCTTAGCACCTGAGTGAGTTTACTTGCTCTGAAGGGAGTATGAGGTTTATTTCTACCTAAGGCTCTGATGCACTCCTGAAAATGAAGAAATCAAGATTCACATTTCAGTTTTCTATGAAATTCTCCTCAAAAGTCAAATTGAAATATTTAAAAGCTGCTCCTGATATAGCATTTAAGTATTTTACTACAAGTTTTACTGAAACTATAAGTATTCTGAAAATTCTCACAAGTGCTCTAATTCCTTGAAAACTGAAGAAAATAAAGGGAAAATGTTTTACTGAAATGATACCTAAAATCTTAGGTTTATAGAATCTTATAGAAACAGTACTAAAAAGAATTTTCAAATCATAAATGAAGCAGAAGTGTTAACTTTTAAATATTTTAGAAATCTCAGTAAATACTTTAGGTCACTGAGACCAAATATACTTAAGTCCAGTTAATTTGTGTATGTTGAAAAAAATTTAAAGCAATATGCAGACAATGTCACATTATATATATATATATATATATATGATATATAAGAACCATTCTTCAAATGATAAATGGTATATGAGCTGGCATTTTTCTAAGGAAGAAATCTGAAGAAAAAAAAAAGAAAAAAAAGAAAAATCTGAGAAACCAATAGCTATATGGGGGAGGGGGAAGCTCTAAATGCCCAATAATTAGGAAGAAAATGAAAATTAAAGCAATCTGAAGTTCTATGACACTCCAGACAGCTTGGCAAATCTGGACCAAAAAAAAAAGGGGGGGGAGAGGGGACTAAGATTATCCAACAACTCTGGGAGGTAATTTGGAAGTATGAACAAAAAAGTTGATAAAATGGAAATTAAAGGGGTGCCCACCAAATAAGGAATAACAGAAGTAATTCTGGTATATGAATAAAATAGTGTATGACATTTTGAAAGAGACAGTTTCAGTGAAAATTTGAGTTTCTATGGAATGATGAGTAAACTGAGCAGAATAATTTATATAATTACTATAACATAAAACAATTTTGAAAGCCTTAAGATCACTGATCAAAGAAATGATCACGAAGCAAGCAATTCATTACTCTAGAGATTAAAAGACAACTGATGCAGAATGAGACACTTTCTGGGTCATCACAAAAGTGGGAATTTGTTTTGCTATGCTATGGATGTTTTTTAGTTGTCTCCCCCTCTTCTCCCAGTGGTGATGAGATGTAGGGAGAGGAAAAAAAAAAATCAAGAATGAAAATCAAATATATATTATGACCAAGAAAGAGAATTACGTTATTCTTGCTTATTATAAAATACCAGAAGTTTTGTCTTATACACAGTAAACATTTAATTGAATTAAATAAGTATACACTAATATTTGTTAAGCACATTTTGAGTGAATAATACTTATAAAAACTGGCTTATTGGAATGGTAGGAATATGTAAGTGATGGATAGATGACTATCAGTCATTATAGAGTGACTTCTTATTGTGTATGAGGTTTATCAGATGACAACCTCTTAGGATTTCTTTAAATGCTAAAGTTCTATGACTGTAGAGCTAGAATTTAAAGAATTATCACAGAAACATTAAAACTTAGACTTCAGGGGCAGCTAAGTGATGCAGTGGATAGAGCACCAGCCCTGAAGTCAGGAGGACTTGAGTTCAAATCTAGTCTCAGACACTTAACACTTCTTAGCTGTGTGACCCTGAGCAAGTCAGTTAACCCCAATTGCTTCAGAAAAAACAAAACAAAACTTAGGCTTTAACAAGATAATAACTCTTATGTCTCTTTTGGAATAAAAGTATGTAGTCCTTTTCTTCAATTTAAAATAAAACCCAACAAAAGCCTATTCCTACACTTCATACCTGAGTTCTCAAACCTATGCCAGTGCAGTTTCTCCAGATGCCTCTTTTTGCAGATGCCATTGTCTTGCTAGTATCTAGCTTTGGAACACTACGAGAACTCGACAATGAGATTCAAGGCCATTAAAGAGATCTGTTTATTTATCTTCACAGTGAAAAAAGACCCAACTGGAAAGCATTTGAGACACTAAGTAGCATTTTCAATAATTTCAAACTGCTCCTTGTCACATAAGCTATTATTTTTAACTTTAAAAAAATTATAAAAATAAAATTTAATTAATAAAGTTAATTAATATAAGGTGTATAAAATAAGTTAAATTATTTTAAGATGTTTTTAATCTCTCAGTGATGGTATATATAGCTATGAACCATAAAAGACTGTTCTCAAAAGAATCAAAATTGAATTGACTTGAAGATCAGTGCAAAGATGTATGACTAGCACAAGCTGATAACAATGTACTACAAATAATTTAAATGCAAGACTAAAAAAATATTAAGGACACATGATCTGAACACATGGAGCTAAATGTAACTTACAAAGGACAATCTATAATATGCCACAGAAATGAGGTGTGGCTAGGTATATGTGGTATGCACTCAAAGAAAATGTAGTTACAACTAATCAGACAATAGAGCCATCAAAATATGTCTTTAAGATAATATTTAGCCTTAATAACTGCCTCCAACTATTCTATTTCATATTTTAAGAAAGTCTAAGAGTGACTCTCTAAAGGCTGCTTCTCTTTTATCTACCAGTGATATTAACTTTTAGCCTCGAAAGCAGCAGAGAACAAAAATGGTTAATAAAAAAGTGAAATCCAAGGTAAATAGCAGTGTACTTTTAGTTAATTCCCCCAGTGGGTTAAGTCATCAAACCTGGATAAATTATATCCCAGGTTACTGAAAGAACTTGCAGACAACTGCTATTGATGATCTTTCAGAAATCTTGGCAACAAGAAAAATTGTAAGAATTAGAGATGGGCATGTCCCAGTTTTGAAAAGAAAAAGAGGAAGGTAAATTCCCCAAACTAAATATCAAACTCTACAAAAATCCTAGAATATCTTCCTTAATATATCCTAAAATATAAAAAGGAAGTGCCAACATGGATTCATCAAGAACAAATTACACAGACTAGCTTCCTTTCCTTTCTTTGAGGGGAGGGGAATCTTGGTAAGATTTTTTTAGAAGAGTACTTTACTACATACACAGTGTACCTGAATTTCAGGAAAGACAGAGCACTATCTCTTATAGCAATATCAAAAGTTACAAACTGAATGACAATATAATCCAGATAGATTAAGAAGTAAATCAGACCAAAACGGTGGTGATTTGAATTGACAGCACAATCTGAAAGGAACCTCAAAACCATCTTATCCACTTTCAGTCACTCCCCTAAAATTGGTAATACCTATAAAGAGAATAAATAGTAGATAAACTACAGATGTGAATATAAAATGCTTATTTACAAGTCTTGTCTTACATCAAAGGAGTTGAAGTAGAAACCAGTGTTCTGAAATAAGAGGAAAAAAAAATAAAACTTTCATTTTATTGACTGAATGCATTTTATTTACCTTGAGTGCTAAAAGGCTTTTATTAATTTCAGCACCTTCAAGCCGGGTTTGCCTATCTGCACTAGAAGTATCTGCTCCTCTTTCATTTCCAGCCAAATCAATGAGAGAAAACTTGCCATGTAATTTTCCTTTCCTTCTGAGGATAATTTGAAAGACTGCATGGCTCCGAGATGAATGTGCATTTGCAGATGTCTGACCAGACGTTCTAAAATTAGATGAGATAATAAACTCTCAGTTCCATATCACATGATAATATTTTAATGGCAATATTTGATTATGAAAACTCAATGGACATAAAAATATAAACGCCTTTCATTATTTAAGTAGGAAACAAATATCTCAAGTTTGTCTATTATCTTGGAAACAAACATTCAACTAAGATGGGATTCTTATGGTGGTATTTTATATCTAAGAATAAAGCTGTTGAAGAAAACAGTATTGAAAAAAGTATTGAATTCTGAAAAACTGAACACTATAAAATAATAATAATCAAAAAAAACACACACTCAAGCTTGCAAAAGTAATCTGTCATCATCCCAGTGACATGTTAAGACCATAAAAACTAATGAATATAAATGTACATATCCATGTTTCTAATCTCATTAATGTCTTTCCTCAAAAGATGCAGACTACATCTCATCCATGCCTGTCCATATATGAAGTAGCTTTCCCAAGAAGAAAATGCTTCCCGACACTCTCTTCATATTAAATGCTCCTCCTCTGAGGGCCAAGAGAAGGAGTAGACATATTCCTTGATATCTACTTCCATTTGCAGATGAACCCCTATGTTACTAATACCTCTATAATCTCTCATCCTTTGAGTTTCACTTCATAAATCTTTATCCCTCAGTTCATCTCCTTAATTGAGGACCTGACCTTCAAGATATTTTAAGTTTTTTCACAAGGAATCCAGTACATTTCTCAGAGTCAAAATCTGATCCAAATCCACCTACTCTTTAACATACAAATTTAAGTCCCTTGAATAACCTGGCCTTCCTCCCATTAATTCATCAACCTTCTAAACGACTCCAGTTTTCATTCCACCTCAACCACTCTCTGGGAGTCACATCCTTGCATGGTCCCATATGACTCCACCTCTAAGATCCAGAACACAACTTTCACCCTTGTTTCTTTTTTCTCTTTTAAAACTATTTTGCATCTTCACTATAATCTCTCCTTTCTCTCAACACAATCTTGTTCTTTCAGTTAGTTCATGACCCTACTCTGACCCTTCCCTACTCAAAAACTCTTCAGAGCTCCCCATTTACCTCTAGGATAAAGTTAAAAGTTCTCAGCATTATATTTAAAACCCCCATTATATGGCTTTTATCTATCTATCTTTCCAGTTGAATTTCATAGTATTTCTTTTCCTATTTCCATTCAAAATGCCACTAATTGTGTGTGTGTGTGTGTGTGTGTGTGTGTGTGTGTGTGTGTGTGTGTGTGTGTGTGTGTATATATATATATAAATATAAAACCTTTGTCTTTTTTCTTTATTATCTTTGGGCTACAGATATATTTAGTGTTATTCCTGGTTCAAAAGTTTTATAGTTCTTTGTCCATAGTTTGAAACTGTTCTCCAGAATAAGACTCAATTCACAACTGAACCAACAGATTATTGTTGTACCTGAGATAAAAGCTTTGGGCCTGGAGTCAGGAAGACCTGAGTTTAAATCTGGACTCTTGCTAGCTGTAAGACCTTGGGCAAGTCACTTAATCTTTACCTTAGCTTCCTCATCTATAAAACGAACTGGAAAGGAAATGTATCTTTGCCAAGAAAACCCCAAACAAGACCTTTAGGATCCTAAAAAGCTGAATACAACTGAAATGACTGAACAATGGTGAAACAGATATCTTTGATTTCTTCTGAAATCTGTCTATTCATATCTTTTGACCATTTTTCAATTAAGTAATGGAGTTTATTTTTATAAATTTGCCTCATTCCCAATATATTTGAGATATGAGGTCTTTATCAAAGAAACTTGCTATAAAAATTTTTATATTCATTGTTAATGGTACCTTTTAGCAAAAATGTATTTTTTCTGATTATATCATTTAATTATGTCTATGTTTGCTTTTGCTTTGTGGAGCACATGACTCCTACTCCTGCCTTTTTAAATTTAGCTAAACAAGGCATAATAGATTCTGCTCCAGCCCTTTATTTTAATTCTATATGTATCTTTCTGTTTCAAGTATGTCTCTTGTAAACAGCATATTGTTGGCTTTGGTTTCTAATCCATCTAATCCATCACCCGGCCCGGACATGGAGAGGATTGACAGATTGATAGCTCTTTCTCAATTCTTTAATTTAATTTAATTTTATGAGTGAGCTCATCCTATTCACATTCAGTTATGATTACTGATTGTGTATTTACCTCCATCCTATTGTTTTCTGTTTATCCTCCCATCTCTTTTTATCCTGGCTCTCCTTAAATGTCTCTTTTGCTTCTGACTTCTATATCAATTTCGGTAAGTGACATTCAAGAATCACCCATCACCTGTTCACTACATCTTCCCCTTGCATCTCTTTTATATGGAAAATTTTCCCCATTCTACTCCCTTTTCCCCTTGGTCTTCCAGTACATCCTGATTTCTCACCCCTTTACTCACTTTCATGTCTACTGTCTACATAGACTCCTAAATGCCTAATGATAAAATTCTTAGGAGAAACATGTATTATCTTATGATTTCTCTTTCCTTTTTACTATTTTCTATGTTTGTCTCAAGTCTTTGGTTTGGTATCAAAATTTCTATTCAGATTTTATCAGAAATGATTTGAAAGTCTTCTATTTATTAAATTTCCATTTTCTCCCCTTAAGAACTATATTCAGTGAAGCTGAGTAGATAGTATCTGATTGTAATTCTAGTTCCTTTGTTCTCTGAAATATCATATTTTAAGCCCTCCACTTTTTTTTTTTTAACATGAAAGCTGCTAAAAGTTATACAATCCTGGACAGTAGTGCTACATTATTTGAATTGTTTCTTTTGGTCTGATTGAAATAATTTTTTCTTCACCTGGGAGCTCTGGTATTTGGGTATAATGTTGCTGGGAGTTTCACTTGCAGAAGTGATTAGTAGGTTCTTTTTAATTTCTGTCATATCGCTGGATCTAAGATATCTGAAAGTTTTTCTTGATAAATTTTTAAAATATTAAGTTTTTGACTCTTTTGTTGAGTTGGTTTTCAGGGAGTGCAATAATTCTTCAACTATCTCTCCTTAATTTATTTTCCAGGTCAACTATTTTTCCAACGAGATAGTTCACAATATCTTCTGATTTTTCATTCTTTTGGCTTTAGTTTATTGTTTCTTGACGTCTCATGGAATCATTGGCTTTCAAGTTCTCATTTCTAATTTTTGAAGTTATTTTCTTCAGTGAACTTTGTGCCTCTTTTTCTGTTAGATCAATTGTTTTTAAAGGTGTCATTTTATTGAGTTGGGTTTTTTGGCCTCTTTTAATAAGCTGTTAAACAAGAGCATTCTCTTCATCATTTTCTTCCATCACTCTCATTTCTTTCTCTACCACTCTTAGATCTCTCTTGAATTCTTCCAGGAACTCTTGTTGGACTGGAATCCAATTAGCAATTTTCTTTGAGGCTTTATTTGTAGCTGTCTTTACATTATGTTCTTAATGAGTTTGTCTTTATTTTTTTCATTTGCCAATTTTTCTAGTTTATTTATTAACTCTGAAGGAGTTTTCTTATATAAATGGAGTGATTAGAAGGGATGACCTTAAGGTCCCTTCCTAGCCCTAAATCTGCAATCCTATGATCTACATAGAAAAACCAAATAGATAATGTTCATTATGTTCCATACACATAAAACTAAAAGGATAATACAAAGAGCTAGGACAATGAACTGTAACTGAGTTAGTGATCAAATTGGTGAGATTGCCTTTGGGACTCTGAACAGTGCTTTTAATGAATCACAGACAACCACATTATTCAGAGAAATATGATGCAGGTCATTCAAGAGAATATGTAAATGAGCTAATTATATATAGAAAACAAAGAATAATGGATGTTACTTTGAGCTCTATTGGTGATTTAAAAAAAATTCAAAGTATGAAAGTGGGGCTATTGACTATGTTGGGTGGATCCGTTGTGGAAAATTTATGGGAGAACATAACTAAAGTGATATTTCTGAGAAGACACTAAGCTGTAACATATAGTATTGAAATCAAAGAAATCATACACCTACTGAAGTATTTTATATACACACAAAATAGTATTCATGAAGATCAACCAGAGATCTTGAAGCCAATTCAAGAGAAGTTCAAAGGTCAGCTTGGTTATAGCAAAGAAATATTTAGAGTAAGGGTTAGCAATGGACTATTGTCACAGGAACCATTCTAACTACATTTGGTGAGACTGGTCACCAAATTAGAATTTTTAGTCACAACTAATGAAAACTTTTTTTACTAAGGGGCTGGGATTTATTCAATTAAAAAATGTATCCATAAAAGTGAAATAAAGGATTTTCTTAATTCTTTATATATTATTAAGCACACATATTGCTCAATTGTTTCTAATTCTTTGTAGTCTCATAGACCATATAGCACACCAGTTCCTTCTACCTTCCACTATTTCTCAGAGTCTATTCAAGTTCATGTTCCTTGCTTCTACTGCATTATCTAGCCATCTCATCCTCTGCCATCCCCTTTCTCCTTTTGCCTTTAATCTTTCCTAACATAAGGGCCTTTTTTTAATGAGTCCTATCCTTTCTTTATGTGGCCAAAATATTTAAGGCTCAGCTTCAATATTTAACCATCCTATATAGTCTAAGTTTTACAATCCAATGCGCAGCCATACACTGCCACTAGAAAAACCATAGCTTTAACTACATGGACCTCTGTTGGCAAAGTGATGTCTTTGATTTCTCTTCAATTTTTTTTTTTTTTTTTTTAAATTTTTAAGTATGCTGACCAGATTGGTCATAGTTTTCCTTCCAAGGAGCAAATATCTTTTAATTTAATGGCTGCAGATGCTGTCTGCAGTGATCTCTGAGCTCAAGAATATAAACTCATACTGCTTCCATTTTTTTCTTTTTCTATTTTCCAGGAAGTGAGGGCACCAGTAGCCATGAGCTGATTTTTCTAATGTTAAGCACACATATCCATACATAAGCTATATCTACACATAAAAGATAATTCCAAAAGTATTTGATATTTTGAATGCATAAATTTAAAGATTAAGCAATACCTGCAACTGTTTCCTATTTCAATGAGCTTTAGGACATCTTCAACGCATTTAACCTCCCGCTCTTGTAATCCCACAACTTGAACTTGCTGTTTGCCATCTTCTAACACTCTCAGTTTTGTCTTTCTATTAAGTAAATCAAATACCTTTGGGGGGAAAAAATACATTTATGTTAGATAATTAAATGTTAACAGGTCTGAGGGTTTTAAAGAACATAAGTCTAATTAATTATATTTTAAACAATTTAGACAGAAATGATGAATTTTAAACTGTTTCAAGAGTCAAATTTTTAAAAATGAGTTAATTTCTATTCAAATTTTAGTAGTGGAACTTTCATGATTAATACTAAAAACATATACTTACCTTTCCACTATAAATTTCAAAAAAGGTAGCATATACTTGAAGTTCTAACTTCTTATAGTTTGGTTTCTTTAGCATTAAAAAGACATCTCGAGCTGTTGAGTTTCAATCAAACAGAAAATAATTGTTTCAATTAATATCACAATAAAGTAATGCAAATTTTTTACTGTTCAAATTTTTTTAAAGTCATGAATCTAAGCAACCACACATTTTCATATACAAAACAGAAGAGAAAAAAAAGGATCATATGGAAACTACAAATCCCTATCATATAGAATTTTCTGTTAAAAATACATATATGAGAACATGCCATATAGTATTATGTTAAATATAAAGAAATAAATTAAACATGTTTTTCAAAGCAAAGATGTCCTGAGTAAGTTTTCCTCTAAATTTCCTTTTGTTCTTTTCTGTGCATTTTAAAAGATTCTTTAATGACCTTGGCTTTTTTTTTTTTTTGGGGGGGGGGAGAAGGAGAATGGAGAGGGCAAGGGAAGTTAGAGGACAAAACTGTTGGTAGCTTTCCCCTCTTCTACAATGCCCCTCTCCCCAAGGAAAAATAATCCTTCTAACCAATAAGTCTTATTCTAATTTTCTAAAGAGGTCAACCTTTTATAGAGTAATGTTGTAGTGGCAAAAAAAATAAAACAAAACAAAAAAAATCCCCAAAACCTGACAGTTTTTTAAAAAAAATCTACAGTCCAAATCTTCATTTCACATAGTTATACTTATATTCAAAGGTGATGAAATAAATGATCAACAATTATTTGTTATGCTACTTATTTAAGATTTATTTCTTGTTGCTTATTTCTTTAATATATGCTATTTATTTAAAATGTTAGTTTACAATTAGACCAAAAAAGGAGGCTTTCCACAATCTTTAAAAACAGGAAATCAAGCAAAAACAACAACAACAACAACAACAACAACAAAAACCCACATCATAATATTTATAAATCAAATACAATAAGGCCTACTTACCTGCTAGGGCATATATCCCTTTAGAACAATCTTGGTTCTTTCCTGAAAAGTCACCACCCATGGTCTAGAAGTTTAAAAATGAAAAGTAAATATTACATTAAAATAGCAAATTCTATTTTATGTGTTGTGGATTCCCTAAAATACAATCACTAAAAAAAAATTCATAATTTCATGTTAAGACTCAATTTCTAGGAATCACTTACGTGAGTTTTTCCACTGCCTGTTTGACCATAAGCAAAACATGTGGCCATTCCCCTTTCAAATATGGTTTCTACTAATGGTCTAGCTGTAAACCTAGAAAAATGCAAAAATATAAGAATAATCACTATATCTTCATTACTCAATTTGGGAAAAGTCACATTTATGGAGAAAACTGGCCCAGGTTAGTTTACTAAAAAATTTCCTTACAAGCTAAATTCCAGAATCATTAGAAAATGTGAGAGTTTTAGAGTCACTATTTTTCAGAAAATTGTACAAAAAATGTTGTCATCTAACAATGATGGAAACAAGGAAATGAAAAGGAGATTAGTGACAAATAAAAAGAGCAGGGAGAAAACACAAAACATCAAAGCTACTGTAGTCTGTGATAAATAATATAAGTCCTGCCTCTGAAACATGTGAACTGGCAACCACGTTCAAGTAACTTAACCTCTTAGTATTTTAGGTAATTCTAAAACAATAAACTATCTACAATTCTGATGATCTATAAAGGTGGAAAGAGTTTCTATATCAGGAATTCAGACAAAAATTTTTAAAAATAGAAAGCACAGCAAATAGATTATGGTTATGTGACAATAACATAAAATAACAATAACATAGCTTGTGCTTTTGGAAGAGACTAAAAGAGAATGTGAATAATCAAATTTTAAGAAAAAAGATGGAGGGATTGGTTTCTATTGAAACCTAATGAAACCTTGAAAAAAGGATCAAATCACTTCAAATGACAAGTTAGAATGAAGAAAGACTGACAAGATTAGGTGAGTGAAGAGAAGAAAAGCATGTAAGGTCCAATATGGGAAAACAGATAAGCTTTACATTTAAAAATAGACACTAGATATCTAAGATGATAAACTCTGAGTTACTGCTTTTGAGTCAGAAAAAGACATCAATCAATACAGATTATTTCTGTACAGTTAATGTCAAAAAGTTCTTCATCAAGTATACTATTAAAATAAAATAAAAACAAAACTCAAGGATTTTAGCACAAGAACCATATCATAGTTGTCACATTACAGGTAGAGAAGATACAAAAAATTGAACTAAATGGTCTAGAGAAGCTTTTTAGAAAGAGTGAAAGAATTTATAATTTTTCTACTTGAAAAGCTGAAGGATAAGGGGAAAAATCTGATCAATATTTGCTAAATCATCAAGAACAGGAAAATAAATATCATTTTTTACCTAATCTAGGAAACTTGAAATGCCAATTCTTAAAGTTTTCAGGACCTAGTATTTAAGTCAATTAAAAGAAGACTTAGTGGATATTTATCTGAAGGAATGATACATGGTGAAAATAAATACTCTTTATGAAAATGGCTGGAGAAAGGCAAAACTTGTACTTTCAAATCCAACTAAAAACATTTTCTAAGTACCTGTATCCAACATGTCATTACGTAATTTTGGGCCAGGAATATAAAGAAAGGCATACAACAAGAACAACAGACACTGTTCTAAAGAGTCACAAAGAAACTATATATAAACAAACTATATACAGGATATCTATCTATCTATCTATCTATCTATCTATCTATCTATCTATCTATCTATCTATCTATCTATCAAACCAACTAAATATGAAGTATCAAACTAGAGAATGGAGATACAAGGACAAAAGAAAAATTAGTTCTTGTCCTAATGGAGTTTTCCTGCTAGTGAGAAAGGTATAATATGCACATAGATGAGCATAAGGAAATGTGAGGAAAATAAGAGGGAAATGCTTCCTGTAGATGTGGTATATGAAGTGAAACTGATAGATAAGTATTTTAAGAAACAAAAGTGATAAAAAACAGCCTGTGCAAAGAATATCTCAATTTCCTCATCTTGTGAATATTAAACAATTTATGTAAAATACTCTATCTATATGGCACAGTGGACCAGGAGTCAAAAAGTCCTGAATATAAATCCTGGTTTTATGTGTACACATACATAGATATATAATAAACATACATATATATGCATACATATACACTCATTTGATCCTCATAATGACCTCTTGAGGTGGGTGCTATATTTGCATAAACCCACTAATTTTTATATAAGCACAGAGTACTTGCAAACCTTAAAGCATTATGTAAATGCTAGCTATTATTGTTACTGTTAAATTCAAATTACTAAATAAAATTTGATATGATAAAATCATGACTGATTATTCATGGAAGAAAGAATACCTGTGATATGTTCATAACTCAAAGTTTACAATAAAAAGTATAACAGAATATGCTTTAAAAATCTGACTACACTAATCTAAGTATACTATGGACCCACAGGTTTCAATAATCAACAGAAATAATATTTCTGTTTACATTAATAGGACATTTCTTCTATTTTACATTTAAACAGAATTAGATAATTTACTAGACCAATTATAAACTCTGTAAAAAGAAATGTAGCTTTTGAGCACAAAGAATAGAAAACAACTTCACAAAAAAAGCATTTACATACCTATAAACCATTTCATTAGGAGCTGAGTCATCAAAGGCATAGTCAAAACGAAATGTTTGGTTTTCTAGGTACCTCGTTAAGTCCACTTTTTGTTTTGGTTCATGTACCATCACAACATCTTTACTAGGGATTGTGATCACATCAAGGTCTTTCATTACCGTTTCTAAGAGTGAATGAAACAAATCAGCATTCAGTTATTATTTGTTTTCCCCGAGGCTAGGGTTAAGTGACTTGCCCAGAGTCACACAGCTGGGAAGTATTGAGTGTCTGAGATCAAATTTGAACTCGGGTCCTCCTGAATTCAAGGCTGGTGCTCTATCCACTGCGCCACCTAGCTGCCCCTGCATTCAGTTATTTTCATTGAACATGTTCAACTAAGGCATAATACAAAAAACAAAATGCCATATCCTAACCTTGGTGATTCAAATAATGGATATCATTAACAAGGACCTCTTCTGTTTCAGAAGGAAGAATATTTATTTTGAGAGAAGAAAATGCTGTCATTGGATACAGGCTAATTTACCTAGGTTGGCTTATTTTTGAGCCTTTCAAGAATTTAAATTATGGAACAACAATAAAATCCAAATTATCTACTGGAGCTTGAAAAGAGCACACAGCATTGCAGTGGGTGATGTTTCTTTCTCAGATATCTCCCTTCTATGGAAGAGAGCCTTCCCATGTGGCAGAGAGGTGAGACCTTTTACCTTTTAAAGATAACCACAGGGACATTTCTGATTTTATTCTGTTACTACCCCATAAACCACAAAGGGAAGTTTCTAAAGATTCAGATGGTTTTAAACATATCTTCCACTTCAAAGGTGCTTATAAGTCTATGATTTTAAAAAGCTGATGCTAAGGATGAAAGAATTCAGAAAGGGGATCATTAATGGGAAGACAATAAACCACCTTTTTAGTGTCATGCCTTTACCATTTAAAATTTTAAAATACCTAATATATTCCACATTTTATATTCTATGGTTAAGAACATAGAAAAGGAAGCCATTCAGAATTTTTAGTCTATTGTTAGTAATAATAAGAAAACAAGACAGTTCATCTTCTTTGAGATCACATTACCTTTTTTATTGAGTGGTCGTTTCCTTACACAAACACATATCCTGTGTTCATCAATCTGTGAGAAAAGTAATATCAATAATGACTATTTTGTGATGTGGTAAGTAGAATATTTTATTTATTTTTTAATTAAAGCTTTTTATTTTCAAAATTTATGGATTGATGGTTTTAACATCCACCCATGAAAAACCTTGTGTTCCACCAAAATTTTTCCTTCCCTTCCTACCACCCCCTCCTCTAATAATCCAATACATATTAAATTTATGCATTTCTTCTATACATATTTCCAATTACTGTGCTGCACACACACACACACCAGATCAAAAGGGAAAAAAACAAGAAAACAAAATGTAAGCAAACAGCAACAAAAAGAGTAAAAATACTATGCTATGATCCACTTTCAGTCCCCACAGTCCTCTCTCTGGGTACAGATGACCATTGGAACTGGCCTGAATCATCTCATTGTTGAAAAGAGCCATATCCATCAGAATTGATCATCGTATAATCTTGTTGTCGTGTATGTATAATGATCTCCCGATTCTGCTCATTTCACTTAGCATCAGTTCATGTAAGTTTCTCCAGCCTGTCTAAAATCATCCCACTGCTCTTCTTATAGAACAATAATATACCCTAACATTCATATGTCATAACTTATTCAGCCATTTTCCAACTGATGGCCAGCCACTCAGTTTCCAGTTTCTAGCCACTACAAAAAGGGCTGGCACAAACAAACATTTTTTCACATGCAGGTCCCTCTCCTTCCTTTATGATTTCTTTGGGATACAAGCCCATAGAAACACTGTTGGATCAAAGGGTATGCATAGTTTGATAGCCCTTTAGGCGTATTTCCAGATTGCTCAAGATGGAATATTTAAAAGCAATTTTTGGAACTGTGTACTAAGTATAAAAAGTAGTTGTAAGCTTAAAAATAAAGCACAGTACATTTATATTTTAGAGCACACGAATGGCTCATGAATGAGTACAACAGAAATAAATTACTTCACCTTGAACTACAAACTTGAAAAGCAGCTCTGTGGAGAATTACACTACATATTTTAGCATTTGTTTGTGTCTTATCTGATGTCTGGAAAGATATATGATTTCCTCAATGTAAGTGAAAATAAAAAAAAAATGCTTTGAAGTAGCAAAGATGTTTGAAAAATTATATTGGGGGAAGGTGATTGCAGTTAAGTGAATGAGACGCTCAAGGTTTCATGATCAGTAACTGTTCTAAACTTTTTTACATTGTCTTCAGACCTGCAATTCTGATGCCTCTTTCCCCTCCTTCCAGCTTAGCAGATGATCCTGCCTCCTATTTTGTGAGAAGACAGAAACTATCCATTATGAACTCCTTCATCTCTTATTCTTATATATTTTGGCCTCTCACCATTCATTTCACTTTTTCTCTACTCCCAGAGTAGAAGACCATGGTTTTATATTTGAAGCAAATTCCAACAGTTTCCTAGATTTTAACTCTTCTTGACTTCATAGGGACTCACATGAGCTCATGTGACACATCCCAGTAATATAATAAAGTCGGGAATAGAGAAGAGAATTTGCTAATATCTTGAAATTATAATCCTTACTTGCAAGTTTAACTTAACTACTTTAAAATGTTATCTACACATGCTACCTCCATTTTGAAACCATTAATTCTCTCTTTCAAGAGGCAATCTCATATAACAGAAAGAATATTGCACTAGGAATCAGAAAATCTGAACTTGTATCCAAATTCTGTTACTTAGAATTGTATAATCCAAAGGAAAGGGATTATCAATCCAGGGTAACCACACATTCTCAGACTACTCTTCTGTACAATGCAAATATTTGCATTCTCTACATCATAAGATATTGAGGACAAAAATCTGTAGACTGCAAAGTATTATATAATATGACTGAATTGTTGGATTTTTGACATTGTTAAGAGCTGATACAGAACGTGGAATCAACATTAGCACTATGTCAGGACGGAAACTGCAGTGCAGAAACATGAAGTGACTTGCTCAAGTCATGAGTACTTAGTAACCCAGCTTTCTAGGACTCTTAAGTCCAGTGTGCTTTCCACTACAACACACTGATTTATCATTGTCTCTTACTATTAACCATTATTTGCCATTGCAAAAGCTACCAAACTTTCTATATTCAATTCAGAAAAATGGACCTGGAATGGAACTTTCTTATGTAAAGGAATGTCCCTATCTTCTTAACTCTTGAAGATTTTTTTTTTATACAGAGAACAGTTACCTTTCCAATTATGAAAAAAAAAATCTATGGATTGCTACAAGAGTCTCGATGCATACTGTAATCTCACTGCCAGATTAATGTTTATAAAGAATCCATTTTATTCCCTTATTTAAAACTGCTTGTTAACCTAATTGACTGAATATAACCTTATCTCCATTCCCAGATTCATGAATTACATGACTCTGACCAGACATCATCACTTCTAGCCTGACTAATTTTGTAAATGTTCCAAACTCTTCCCCAGAGACTCCCAAGTTTTCTCTATGAACTTTTGCTTCTTTATGCAAGACAATTTACTTCATGAAACTGTAAAATGGCTGTAGCCTAGCCATTTCCTCCACTTTAGTACCTAAATAACTCTATTCCTAGACCCCTTCTAGCACATGTTGTGTGACAGCTGCAGCTCACTTGCCCCAATTAAAGGTCTCTGTTTTGCTGTACCAGCTGTTTTCTCTTTAATTTGGGTTAACATGCCTAACCTAGAGAGATTCTAAATTCCTTAGTTTTCAATTTTTTAAAATATCAGATTCTTAAAGAAAGCTCCATTTATGTGGTTAATATATTCAATTTAGGCAATTATTTCCTTTTGATTGAAATGATTATACAAAATATATGTGTCATATGCCAAAGTAGATACTATTAAGCTCTAGCATACTTATTTTTCTTTTTTGATAAAATCTAATACAAAATTCACATTTGATGATTCCACAACATAAATGTTCAAGCTAGGTGTTTATTTGAATTCTTTTGAAGAAACACCATTGTTAATCACACAATTATCTTTCCTTTTTGTTCCTGATATTTCCACTATAAAACAGTGAGACTGGTAGAGACAGAAGAGAATTGTTTGATCATCTGGGTCCATATCTCCTGCCACACTCTGTATCCTTCATTAATAATTCAATTTTCACTTCCATTTATTAAAACAAGATGTTAATTAAGTGCCAGTCAAATGGAAATATATTAACAGATATAAATGGCTTACAGCATCAAGCACAGAACAAGTAGTAAAAAAAAAAAAAAAAAAAAAGATAAAGATAAAGGGTGGCTGTTGTGGAAAGAGTAGGTGGTGAAGATCTTCTGATCTTCTGGTGAAGATCAGACACAGATACACAGAAGCCTAAAGTCTAATTACTTCTTCCTTATACATCTCACCCACAACTGTCACTCCATTCCTTCCCCCTCCACTCATTAGAATTTGTTTATCTATTCTGGCAAGGACAAAGAGAAGTTTACTAATTAAAAAGTTCACTGGCACTATGGTTATTATCATTTAAATTTAGAAGAAAAGCTAAAATGTAATAGGGAAATAATTGCTCTTATTTTAACATTTGGGAGAAAACATAAGGGAAGATAGTTTTATTAACGAGCACTGCATTCATGAATTTAAAAGTTAAAAAAATTAATGTCAACTATAAACTACATAAGTATATGTTTAAGCCCATTAGTAATGATAGCCCAAAAAACTTACAGGATCTGCTGTTGTAAGTGGTCTATAATCCAAGCTTCCTCTAAAGTCTCTGATCATACACATGATTTCATAATTTGGGTTTGTAGCATCAACATCCTATAAATTGAAAAACAATAGAAATTCATTAACAATCATGTCATATTTATTACCTCTGTCTATAGTTTGAAAAAGCAAGTCAAGTTAGTGGTTCTAGGTATTTAGTTATAGCCAAACAGAAGCAAAATCTGATTCACTTCTAGGGTAGGCTGGATTGTAATAAAAAATTTTCTCCAAATATAACCAGTAGGTGGAGTGTTTCTACTATTATTTCTTTCTCTCTACATACAGATATGTATGTTTGCACATATTTATGCACATGTGTATATATATTGATCTTAAGATAAAAATTTTCCTTAATTCCCCATGTCTTTCCCAGAACTCCCTGGAGTCATCCATATCTCATTTCAGAGCAATCCCCTTCATGTAGTAGAATGAACACTGGACATGGAAATGATTTGGGTTCAATTTTTACTTAGCACTAGAATGTGACTCTAGATGACTAACTTCTTCCATATTGAGTTTCCTCACATGTGAGACTAGAATACTTTTATTAAACCTCATAGAGATGATGAAAGAAAAGAGCTTTGTAAATCATAAAGCATCCAGTACATTTGGAATATGGTGTACATTTAATAAATGCTTCCTGATAAGATTTTTTTTTTTTTAAATTCTTTGGTTATGAATTCCCCCCCCCCACCTCTGTTCTCTCAACTTTTAGTGTCAAAGATATAATCATCCATTCTATTATTAATTCTCATTTTTTAAATACTGTGACCTTTTTATATAAGAATGCCTATCTATTTGGAGTTCATTCAGATTAATAGTATTAAAGTATAAGATGATCCAAAGCTACATAATTTTCCAGGTATTCTTTTTTTTCCCCTTTTGGCAAGATTTACACTACATAGTAACCAGCTCTTGTGGGTTATGTCCCATGCTTCAATCTACTCCTTAATGTTTTTGGTTCTTAAATACTATCTTCTTAGTGCATCTTTTTTTTTGAAGCCTATGGCAAGCAGTAATGAAAAGGCTACTATATATATATATATATTTTTTTTTTAAGATCTTCATGTCTGTTATTAAGTAGCTTCAGATATTTTCACTTGTCTTTTTCCCTCTATAATTTTTCTTCCACTCTCCATTTCTTGACATAGGTCTGGTTTATCCTTCTTCCATTTATCAAAAAAACAAAAAACAAAACAAAAAATTATGCTGTGCCTCAAATCTTTTAACCTTTTCTTTTAGAAAGATGACCAAAGTACACACTTTTATCATATATATTAATCTGGTTTTGGCTAAAACATATATTTTAATGTATTTTGTTTAAATCAATCCATAATGTTTCTTATTCTCAATATATATACAAAGTGATGTACATAACATTTTACCATTTTTGCTTGTCAGACCCAGGAGGTCCCCTTCAGCAAACTGCCTGTTGGTATCTTCAACTCTAGAACTTTCATGTTTCTCATCTTTTCTCTACAAAGATAACTCCCAGCACTATCTACTCCTTACCTATCTTTGTGCTCCAGTCCTACTTAACCTCATCATATGATTCCAATTTCAGCAGTTCCTCCCCCCTTCCCCACTCCCCATCCTACTCCCCAAGATTCCCATCAGAATGCACTTCTCCCCACAATTTCAAAGAATTTTCAGTTTCTCTGAAAGATTAGCTCAAATGTTTTCTTTTACATAGGATCTTTCTGATTCTTTTCTACCCTACTCACTCTACCCCCTCCCTCCAAAATAATTCATTTTCTCTATACTTAAATGTCAATATACTCTTTTCCAGGGCAATGTAAGTAGTTGGCCACAGTAGACAGACCAAATTAGGCCAATGGACCTGGAGTCAAAGAGACCTGGATTTGAATCACTCTTCAAATACTTATTAGATGTATATAAAAAGAAAAAAAATACAAAATGAGTGATTTTTTTCATGAGACAAAAAGAAAGGTTTTATCTTGTCAAATTAAAAAAACTTTTCACAGGTAAAAAATGTTATAATCAAAAGAAAATATTTGGGTTGAAAGGGAAAAAAAGGTCTTTGCATTTTTAAAGTGTCTTACATACAAAATTCAGCACATTGAATCAGCACAATTACAAAGACTAAGAGGCAGTCCATAATGAACAGACAAAAGAGGATGAATAACTTTCAAAAGTCAAAAGCATGTTTTAAGCTGCTAAAAAAAAAGTTCAGAGAAACACAAAGTAAAATAACCCCACAATATAACAAAGATACCCAAATATAGAAAAATTCATCACTATAGAGGATACAAAAAATGGGAAGTACATTCCCTGAAGGTGCTGTGAAGTGATTCAATTGGTCTGGAGAACAACTTGAAATCATGCAAGAAGAGTTACTGAAGTGTTTTCATCCTCTGATCCAGAGATTTCAATCCCTGGATTATATATAAGAGAATGCTATCAAGAAAAACACATAGGTACTGAAAGTGTGCATATCAGGCTTCATTGACTGAAGAAATTCTAGAGCAAGTGTAGGAGTGATGCAGAGAGAAGAAAGGAGACTAAGGAAAGTATAAACACAATAAATGCAAATAACCTAATATGAGTATAAAGTAAGGTGACCAAGAGAGTCTAAAAAATTAAAAAATGGGACAAATTTGGCTATCTAGTCAACAATACTTATTGTGGTATGACTTGATAGCAAAAATGTAAAAATCAAAAAGACAAGAAAGGGAAAAAAAATTTAAGATAAATGGGGTCCAAGATGGTAAAGGCAGAAATTTGTCCAATTTATCCCCCAAACCACTCTAAATTCCTTTAAATAATAGCTCTAAACAAATTTTAGGGCATCAGAACATCCAAAAAGATGGAGTAGAACATTTTCCAGTTGAAGGAAACTTAATTCAGAAGCAAAAGTCTGTGAACCAGGGTGAGATTCCAAAGTCCCCTTGCCCCTACCAAACTCTAAACCAGTTACACTACCAGTGCCTTTCAACCTCTAAGTCTAGAAACACCAAAGAGGACTTGAAAGATCAGCAGAAAAGGTCTCTGGAATCAGGATAAGAGTCCAGCTTGCAATCCCAGGGCAGGCCAATTAAGTGAATCCCCTGCCCTAACCCCAGCCTCAGGAAAACAGGACTCTGTTGCTTTAGCACACTAGAGCTTATAGCTACAGTGGGGCAGGGATACTCCTAACAGCTCCAGGACAGAAACGAGGGGTTGTGGTTAGGGCCCTGGAAGGATCTCTGAAAACAGCTATACAAAATCCCTGAAGCTTAGGACAGAGTGCATTCTTCATCCTGGAAATAGAGCCCTACAGAATTGGCAAATGGAAACTAATGAATTTATGAGAAATCAAGATACAATAAAGCAAATAAAAAAAAAAAAAGTCTTTTAAATAAATAAAAATATAAAATATCTCATTGGAAAAACAACTGACTTGGAAAACAAATCTAAGAGAGATAAAAAGGATATGGGAAGAGGGGGGGAGGGTGATAAAACAGAGGGATATTGGGGGAAGGAGTAGTCAGTACCAAAACACTTTTGAGGAGCCAGGATGAATGGGGAGAGGGAGAGGGAGAGGGAGAGGGAGAGGGAGAGGGAGAGGGAGAGGGAGAGGGAGAGGGAGAGGGAGAGGGAGAGGGAGAGGGAGAGGGAGAGGGAGAGAGAGAGAGAGAGAGGGAGGGAGGGAGGGAGGGAGAGAGAGAGAGAGAGAGAGAGAGAGAGAGAGGGAAGGAGGGAGGGAGGGAGGGAGGGAGGGAGGGAGGGAGAGAGAGAGAGAGAGAGAGAGAGAGAGAGAGAGAGAGAGAGAGAGAGAGAGAGAGAGAGAGAGAGAGGGAGGGAGGGAGGGAGGGAGGGAGAGAGAGAGAGAGAGAGAGAGAGAGAGAGGGAAGGAGGGAGGGAGGGAGGGAGGGAGGGAGGGAGGGAGAGAGAGAGAGAGAGAGAGAGAGAGAGAGAGAGAGAGAGAGAGAGAGAGAGAGAGAGAGAGAGAGAGACTAAATGGGGAGGAAATACAGTTAACAACAGTAATTATAAAAAGAATTTTGAAACAAGTTTCTTCAATAAGGTCTTCATTTCTCAAACACAGAGGGACTGAGGAAAGAAGGAAAGGAAGAAGGAAGAAAATAAGGAAGAGAGAAAGGGAGGGAGGGAGGGAGAGAAGGAGGAAAGGAGGGAGGAAGGAAGGGAGAGAGGGAGGGGAGGGAGGGAGAAAGAAGGAAGGCAGGAAGGCAAGGAGGGAGGAAGAGAGGGAGGAAGGGAGAAAGGAAGGGAGCCAGCATAACTTTGTTAAGATTAGATCCAAGCAGATTAAGATAATTTTCTCTTCTTACATTTAAGAACAAGATAAGTAGCTTCTCATTCCTCAGAGGCTAATTTATCCTGTGAAGTAGTATCCTACCTCTTCTTTCTAGAAGTATTTTGAAATATATTCTCCCTAAACCTATGGCACACATCAGTTTTTTTTCTAATTTTCTTTTTCTTCTCCATCACAAATCCTAAAGTGGGTCACCACAATTTCCCTAAGAATCACATACAGAATAGCAGTTCCACTCACTGGAATGCTGGACTTAAGAAGTCAGGAAGTTCAGGTTTGAATTCCAATATTAAGATAATTTACTGAATGTATGATTTTCTTATGTATTATTTAACCTTTTTGTGCTGTAACATGGGGAGATTAGGTATAGGGGACTACGGCAAAAAGGATAATTTTATCAGCAGAAGATATAATAAAAGCAAAATAATTTGTAAACCTTTAAATGCTATGTTTATACCAGCTACTCTTATATTTAAGTTTTTCAGCAAATAATTCAATAGCCTCATGCTTTTTTTTTTTTTTTTTGGAAGATGAAAAGATATAAACTATAGGATAGTACTGTTGGGTAGTTCTGAACTTGCTGAGGCTAGACCCAAAGAGTAAATTAGAATTGGAAGATAGTTTCTACTAGATTAAGGCTCTATTCTTGATCCATGTTGTTTAAAATTTATTATGAATAACATGAATAAAAGAATAAATAACAGGCTTATAAAATGTATGAGGATTCAAACAGTTCAATTGTTAAGAGTGTCAATATGAATCTAAGAAGAAAAAAAATGGGAATAAATGTAAATTTTAATTTAGTTTGTGTTCTAAACATCAATTATTCAAATAAAATTAGAGAATATGGAGTCTGAATAGTATTTATTCAAAAAAAGATTCTACAAATTGTAAACTCAGTGTATCAAGAGAATGTTATGACAGCCATAAAAGCTAATGTGATCTGAGACTGTAATTTAACTTGGTCAGACCATACCTAAAGTGGTATGCCCACTTCTAAGTGCCACATTTTAAGGAGATAACTGATAAAGCTGTGAGCATTCAAATGATGGCAATTAATACTGTGGGGGACCTGGAAATCCTGTCATATCTGAATGGGTCGGGAACTAGATATATTTAACCTATAGACTTAGGGTGAATGTCCCAAGGAACACCTTAGGGTATACTGTTCCAAGTATTTAAAAGGATGTCACATAGGAAGAATGATTAATCAATTTAAAAGTATTTACTAAGTACCTAGTCTGTGTAAGACAAAGTCAAAAGGGAATGAATTCCTTTCTTACAGGCTCTTATATATCTTATATCTATCTTATATGATAACATGCAGGCATAAGGTGATTTTGTGAAGGAAGGTACTAAGAGTTGGGAGCATCTGGAAAGACTCATCTGGAAATTGATATTTGAGCCAAGTCTTAAGGAAACTAGGGATTGCAAGAAAAAGAGGTAATGGAGAAAAGAATATTCCAGGACAATGGAAGAGCCATACAAAGGCATAGATATGAGAAATGGGAATGGTAAATGTGCACAATAGTAAGATGAAATAATTGGACTACTAGATGAAGTTAAGTAGTATAGAATAAGGTTGGAGCCACTGGAGTTGATTAAATGAGTAATATGATAAGACCTGTCTTTTAGGAAAATTACGTAATTTAGAAAACTATGAAGATAATAAATTCAAAAGGGGAGTCTTGAAGAAAGGAAACCAGTTAGAAGACTAATGCAATAGGCCAGATAAGAGGTACAAATCTTTAACTACAGGTGGCCATGCAAGTAGCATGAAGGGAAAGATGTGATAGAGGAAGAAATGACAAGATTGGGCAAGTTACTAATAATATGGATGACAGGAGAGTGAAGTGCTGAGGATGATACAAACTTTCTCAACTAACTTGAGAAATGTGGAGCACCTGACAAAAATAACTTTACTAAAGTTTAGAAAGGGATGATTGTTGTGGAAAGGTAATGAGCTCTATTTGGGGCATGTCAAATTTGAGATGCCTCCTAGAGTTTAACATTTCTAAAAGGCAATTTGTGACATAGTACTTACTAGACCTTAAAGGAAAGAGTAGGAATAGATACATAGATCTGGTAGTAATCTATGCAGAGTTGATAATTAAGCCCATGTTAGATGATTAGAAATTGCCTGGCCCCACAAGGAGGGGAGAGAATATGGTTAGAAGGTACAAAGAGGCAAGTCTGCATTTAAAGTCAAAAAATTATCCAAAAGTGGACTTCATGAGGTAGTGGGGTTCCCCCAGTGGAGATAATTAAACAAAAGCTGGATGGTCACTAATTGTTATGTTCCACATTTTGGGCCAGTTAAGAGTTAAAGAGGTCTCTTTCAACTCTGAAAAACTGTGATGCTCCATAGAAAAAAAATTTCATTCCATCTATATTGCTAAAGCTTAAGGTTTCAGCTCCAAAGTGAAATAAATGGGTTATTTCTTTTAAATTTTAAGCTATTCCAAAGTAAAATGGATCAGGAAACTAATTATTTTCTATAGAACCTGAAAACAATTCATCAAAAATGCCTCACCAACATGTAAAAAGATTTAACAATATCAAAGAGACTACAATGAAATATTTCAGGGAGATCACCTACAATTTATTGGGTATCATAAATATTTTAAAAGGAAGATATTTTAGGGGAAAAAAAATGAATTTTATACAAATAGCCTGATTAACAAATACCCTGAAAATAAAAGTCCTTTGAAGAAAATTGGTCTATATGTAGTAAAGAATACAAAATAATATAATTCTCTTCCATGGCCTAAGACTAATTCTTATTTTTCTCGGAGGCTTTGGATGTATTAAATATTAACTCTGTTATTGTCTTCTAAATGTGTGCTTTGATCCTCCTTCGCCATATTAACTTTCTATAGTCAGAATCTTTTCCTGTTATCTGCTCATTTCCCCAATCATTACTTGGTTTTTAACTCTTTCTTAAAACAGGGCTCTGTTTCCAGGGTGGAGGGGGTGCCCTGTCCCAAGTTGTTTTCAGAGATCCTTCTAGGAACCTGACCATAAGCACTCTTTTCTGCCCTGGAACTGTGGGGAGTGTCCGCACTCAGCTCTAAAGTTCTGATAAGCTAAAGCAACAGAGTCCTTCCTTGGTAATAGTGAAAAGACTTACTGTGAGCTAAGGCCTCCAAAAGCTGCTGCCACCATCACTGCCCACACCCACTCCTAGTATGTTGATTTCTTAAGCTTCTCTCACTCTACTGATAGACCTTTTCTCCTAAGCAGTTTTTGTTGTCTCTAGACTGTGAAATCACTGCCACTGATTCAGAAGCCAAAGGCCTATTCCTGTTTTGCTGACACTGGGGATGTGCTGGTGTGGTTCGTGCTGGGACTGCACATTTGATTCCTAGTCTGGTGCCACAGACTTTTCCTTCTTACTTGTCTTTGGCTGGAAAATGTTCTGGTCCATCTTTTAATGAGTTTTGATGCTCTATATTTAGTTTAAAGTCATTATTTAAAGGAATCTGGAGCAGTTTGGGGGGGAGCTCAGCAAATCCCTGCCTTTATTCTGCCATCTTGGCTCTACCAAAAATAGTACAACTCTCAAGGCAAATCAAGAAGATGTGATAACTCTACTTCAATAGAAACAGAAAAAGGCCTAAAGGTTTAATCATTGGGAAATGGAGATTAACTTCTAGATGATAAATGTATGGAGTTTCGAATGACAGGGAAAGGTAATGCAGAATGCTGGAGGGGATGTGGGAAAACAGTGACACTGATTCATTGTTGGTGTAACTGTGAATATATCCAGCCATTCTAGAGAACAATTTGGAACTATGCTCAAAAAGTTATCAAACTGTGCATACCCTTTGACCCAGCAGTGTTGCTACTGGGTTTGTATCCCAAAAAGATCTTAAAGAAGGGAAAGGGACCTGTATGTGCAAGAATGTTTGTGGCAGCCCTCTTTGTGGTGGCCAGAAACTGGAAACTACGTGGATGTCCATCAATTGGAGATTGGCTGAATAAATTGTGGTATATGAATATTATGGAATATTATTGTTATGTAAGAAATGACCAATAGGATGATTTCAGAAAGGCCTGGAGAGACTTACATGAACTGTTGCCGAGTGAAATGGGCAGGATCAGGAAATCATTATATACTTCAACAATACTATATGATGATCAATTCTGATGGATATGGCCCTCTTCAACAATGAGATGAACCAAATCAGTTCCAATAGAGCAGTAATGAACTGAACCAGCTATACCCAGCAAAAGAACTCTAGGAGATGATTATGAACCACTACATAGAATTCCCAATCCCTCTAATTTTGTCCGCCTGCATTTTGGATTTCCTTCACAGGCTAATGTGCACTATACATATATTGCATTTAATTTATACTCTAAAATATTTAACATGTATTGGTCAACCTGCCATCTGGGGGTGGGGGAGGAGGGGAAAAATTAGAACAAAAGGTTTGGCAATTGTCAATGTTATGAAACTACCCATGCGTATATCTGGTAAATAAAAACTATTAAAATAAATTTTTAAAAATGTATGGAGTTTCTATACTATTTGGCAGGAGACCATCCTGAGAAAATTGGACAATACTCAACCAAGGCAGAGAAATGTTCTATTTCTAAGAATACAAATCCATACCTCTCCATATCACTTTACTTTTCAATGACAAAGATGCTGACAAAAGAATGCCATTTTAAACTATATGTCCAAAACCGTATGGATTACCTTTTTTCTAAAATGCCCACTTCTTTTCCAAACTTTCCTATTACTACTCTAGATTCACAACCTAAGTCAATCTCTCATCTTCCATCATTTACCGTGTGTGTGTATGTGTGTGTGTGCATGTATGTGATTACCTGCCAAAACTTGTTACTTTTTATCTCCACATTTCTTGCAAACAATCTTTTCCTTTCACTAACATTACTTAAAGCCATAATTCTTATCTTTCTCACCTTTGCCTGGAACTACTGCAAATATTTCCTTTATTCCACATATTTGCCAAAGCGTTTCCCCGAAGGATAGGTCTGAGCATATGACTACCCTAACTCAATTTCCTTCAATGGTTTTCAGCTATTACACCTAGGTTCAAATATAAACCATCTGGCATTTGACAAACTCTTCACAATGAGTCTCCTACTACATTTCCAGTCTTCTTATATGGTTTTTACCAAAAATCTTAGTAAAAACTTAAAAGTATAATAAAATTTTGGGACACTCCATATATTACTTCCCTTTACAGATTTTATAGCATTTTCTGAAATTTTTTTGTGTCATGGACCCTTCTGACAATCTGGTGAACCAGAAATGTTCTTCTGAGAACATTTGCTTAATATAAGGTTATGAAGTTATTTATAGTTAAAAAAAAAAAAAAAAAAGTGACAAGATTTTACAGCTAATCAGATATATATGTTAAATGAACGATTTGGCCCAACAGGTTTGGATCATTTTTCCTCTTCACCTCTGATTTGCCATTTTCTACTTGAAGCTATTTCAATTCCCCTCACCTATTAAATTTCACTCTCCCTTCCCAAACTATATTGTATATATTTTATGTATAGTTTGTATAGACATATATATACATATGTATCTCTTTCCTTGTTAAAGTGTAAAGTGTAAGTGTAAACCCCTTTTTGGCAGGGGTCTGTGACATTTGCCTCTAAAATGCCTCTCACATAGACGATGCTTAATAAAAGCTAGCACAGATGCTAAAGTCTATGACTTTATAACTGGATGTGATGAGCTAATTTCTTATTTTTTATTATAAAATCAGTGCTCTGCAGAAAAAAAACTTTAATTTATTTGCTGTCTAGAGACTACATATAGTGTTCACCACTGCAACACTATAGCTTTATGAGCATAATAAACACTTATTAAAGAACAAGATGTATTCAATAGGATTCCTTTTTGTGGTATTAGTAAGGCAACATACATCACTGTGAATATGGAGGTTTCAATATGACCCATAAAATAATCATGGCATGCCAAATTTAACAAGGACTTCTTGTGTTTTGAAACAATGGGTTATCTAATATTGATCTTGTTCTTTCCTCACCCAGCTACCACCTTAGTTCAGAATTCTGTTGCTGTACTATTATAACAGTTTAATTGGCTTTCTTTTGGCTTCTTGATTCTTCCCAGTGCCAATATAACCTTCATATAGTTGCCAAAAGTCCTTCCAATAAATATCTGACCATTTTACTACCTTGGTTAAGAACCTCCAATATCTTTTTATTCTCTTGGGGATAAAATTCTTCAGTTTGCTGCTTAAACCACTTTATAGTTTGACTCCAACTTAACTTTCCAAGCTGATTTCATATGATTACCTTTTCTTCACTCTAATATTCCTGCCAAAACAGGATTCTTACTGTTCCCCAAACTCAAGATTCCAGTACCACTGTTTTCTTTGATATAGGACACTGTTCATCCCTTAAATGCATATCTCTTTTAACTACACCTCTCTGAATCTCTAGCTTCAATCAAGGTTCAGTACATGCACCACTTCTTTTTTTGATTCTCCTAAATATCTGAGCTCTTATCTTACTTCTCCAATTGTCATATACAAGTTTAAACACTGGTCTCCCTGGTTTTATAAAAGTAGTAAAATCTGCTCTCTCAAAAGTCAAACAGACCTGTGCTTTCCAATGATGCAAACTGCAAGACATTCATGACTGCCTTTCTAATGGTACTCTTATCAATGTCCTTAAGTTTATCACCAAAATCTACATGAAGTGATGGAAGATTTCCTCAATTTCTTCTGATGTTGCAAGGAGATCAAAAGAACACTCTGGCTGTCCACCTGGTATCCTTTGTCCTCCCTTTGTGACCAATCTATCTTCTCTTCATATCATCCACCTATTTTTTGACATCTTTATTATTTGAAATTAAAAACTGATTACATATTATAGCCTGCACACATCCACCATGAACATGTCCCTGACTACTGTGTGATACTTATTTTAATTCAGAGATTGATAAATTCTATTTCTTGTTGTCATACAAAAATATCAGGGGAATGTTAGTATTAAAAAAGATGAGTCTTCTTTGTTTCCATGGGAAGTGTGGAGTCATTACAAGAATATCAAAATTTTCTAAAGCCAATTTATTTCCCAATACACACACACACACACAACACACACACACACAGCAAGACCCAGAGAAACACCATCCTTATGAAGTTCCCATCCAAAGGGCACATAGAAGAGTTTGCATTACAAAGGCTTCTCCTTGTCCAAAGACTGAAGTTGTGGTGGTAACAGCAGAAAATAGTGGCAACTTGACTCAGTCCCCAGGGGGAGTAATTCACTCTCTTTAAAAAGTGTGTGGTAATGGTTGTGTGTTTTTCTTGATCTTAAAAATCTGAATTGGCTAAATTCCAGTCCCCTTTTCCAAATCTAATAATCATCTTCTCTACAATGTACGCTCTTAAGAGAGGGGGTTAAATGTGTGTATTAGAGGTGAGATTGGAATCTTGGTCTTTCAGACTTCAAATCCAGCTCTACACCCATTATTTCACAATGCCTGTTGAAAGGCATTACTGTCTAAAAATTAGAACAAACTATGGATGATAATTTGCAAATGGCAATACCTGATTAAAAAAAAAAACAAACAAAAACAAAATAACAGTTTAGATTCATCTGAATAGAAACTATAAATTTTACAAAAGAACAAAATTTATCAATAAATGCATTAAATCATTATTAATTTCACTTCAGCTTGAACATGCAACTTTTCCCTACATATTAGCCAAATTTAAGTTGCAAAAAAAGAACAAAAAAACTTATATTTAAAAAATTTTAATAGCATGGTACATATCTGGATTTCTAGTTTTGCCTCTCACACTGTATTATGTGGCTCTGGGTTAAGTCATTTAATCTGACTTTGTATCTTCATCTATTAAAAGTTTAAAGTCCTTTATAGCTTATATCTATAATGCATGAAGTAAAAAATAACTCATCAAAGATGAATGTATAAAAGTACTTTACATAGATATCAATATTTAATATAAATTTAAAAATAAGAAAACATCTACTATTAAATGCAAAATAGAGTGAATAATAACAACAACAACAACAAAAAAAAAAAACCAAAAAAACCCCCAAAAAAACCCCCCAAAAAAACCACACCGTGAAATCAGAAATATATGGCATTTGCTTTGTGAATTAAAAATCTTAGAACATCACATAGAACACTAAAATTTAAGAAACTTGCTCAGGGATCAGTCATATAGCTAGCCTGTATCAGGAGAACTTGAACCCAGGTCTTCCTAACTCCATGATCAACTCTCTATCTGCTATGCCATGCTGCCTTGTCACTGTGAATACATAAATAAAAAACAGAACCTCATTAGATAACAGTGTTGTACAAAAAAAGAGAAAAAACATGTCAAACCACTTCCTATGAAATCTCATATATATATATATATATATATATATATATATATATATATATATATATATATATATATATATATACGCACATATATAAAAAAATATTTTAAAAATGACATATGATAAACTAATATGCACGTTTATATTGTTTTACTAACTTCTATCACTTAGAGAATTACAGGGGGAGATCCGAGAAAGTAGGAACAATTGCCATCACTACCACCATCATGACAAGTTCTGGATCAATCTAACATCCCATTTTTACAGTTTAAGAGCCTTTCACATTTTCTTTTTCAATCCCCTTGTTTTATAGCTTCTACTGTTGGGTGAGAATCCAGAAGAGGGTACAAGCTGAGTCAGCAGCACAAGAGATCCAGGTTCATGTACATTATTAGTTATCTGATGATGAAAGTATCCAATTAGGAAAAATATACATTGACATGTCTCGTGTTACATAGGAAGAACAATGATTTCAGGCAAAATCACCAGCCTGGAGAAATTGTCTGATCTTCCATTTCAGAAAATATAACACAGTATTGCAGCATAGGCCCTACCAGCACATCTCTGACAGCTATATACTCAGTATGATTGTAGGACAGTTAAAAGCTGATAAAAACTTTATCAAAGGATTCCACTAGATATGTCCAATAAAGAACATCAATGACACTTGGTTAGGTCTGTATCAACAACATATTCAGTTTAACACTACACAACTTCAGCTGAGTCTTCTCTTTTAAGACACCTACATCGTTTCTCTCTTTTACTTGCTCCTCACATTATTCACATTTCCTTTCCCAATTTCCTCAAAATATTCCAATTATCATATAAAACAAGCCTACAAGGCCAATGGTGGATGAACACTATAGTGGTGACACAATGAGTACTGTGAAAGATGAAGTTAGATGGCTGCATCTGCTAGAAGTTTTTGTTATATCAATTCATGTCTTAGAAAGACACAAAAGAAAAAACAGCTTCTGTGGCTACAGCTCAGATACTTATTTATTCAGATGTTCCAATGCCTCATTACCCAAGGAAACCAAGAAAAAATTTGGAATAATTAAGAAAATATTTAAAAAGAAAAAAGGAATCCTAGAGCATGAAATGCTATAATATAAATGAATGCTATATAATTTTATTGATTAAAAACCAATCACTTTGATCAATAAGGCCTTCTAACTTCTAGATCACACTTGAAATATATAACTTTAGAATACAAACCTGGGCTCTTTTTTCTCTAAGTTCTTGTTGTTGTAGCCTCCTTTTCTCACGTTTTTCTTGTAATTTCTCTACTTCCTTCACACAATTGGATTTTCTCCGTGCTAAAAGTTAAAAAAAAAAAAAAAATTGATACAATCTACAGGTATGTTTTCTCCTTATAATAATTTATAGTATTCACAGTAATATTTTACTAATATGTCACCATTTAAATATTTCCTATTTTTAAATTTCATGCCATTAAAAAATAGGCTCACATGACAATGCATGCCAAATGTAACTATTTAATCTTTATTTAGAAGCTGCTTTATAAAAACTAGGAACAGGACAATACGCAAAAAAAAACAACCAAAAAAAAAAAACTCCACAACAAATTCTGATACATGTCATCTCTTGGTTTAGAATCATAGAGTCTTAAGATTTGGAAGGGAACTTAGAGGTCATCTGCTTCCTTCTACAGGAATTCCTTCTACAATCTCCTAGACAGATGGTTTTCCCAGCTTTTATTTAAACACAACTTTAAACTAAAAGTGCTGAGATATCCTTAAAATTTGCTGTTTATAAAAACCAAATTATATATAATATAGAGGAAAATAAATTTAAGCTCAAATTGATAGACCAAGGATGTGAGAACACAAAATTTAATTCTTTAGAGTAAGAATCTCAACACAATGAGAGACAGACAATAATCAATCGGGTTTGAAAACTGACCCTTTCCTTTGAGGACTTATAAGTTAGACCAAGAGAGAATACATGTATGTCTGAAATCAATGAATCCTTGATACGTGGTTTACATACAAGGGGGTCCAAATTCCTTTTTTGCAGCTTGAACTGGAGATATATCTGAAACACTACCATTCTGTTGTGTGGCGGAAGACTGTTCAGGAAACTGACTAGGCCGTGAACGCGCAGAACCAACCACTGCAAATAAAAATTATTTGTGGCATTAATAAAAACAACTTCTACATACTATTATAACTTCAAAAGATGTATAATTCAAGAGTATAAATCCTTCAACTGATCCAGACGACAATGCAATCCATACCTTAAGTTCTAACAGGTTTTCATGAACTGCTACAGAAAAAAAAAAAAAATTTGGTCTAGTGGCCAACTTTCTGGAAACAATATTTTTTAAACTTGACTTAGGTTGGTCCTTGGTCAAGTCCATTACCAGGTTCATACTCAAAGTCTTTTCAGGTTAGTAAACAATATCAAAATTTAAATTACAGAAGCCTGTCTTTAAAAGAATGGAAAAGTACTTAGTAAGTGCTTACTAAGTGACAGGCATTGTCCTTTGAGAATCTGGGGTTACCTGAGGTCAATGGCCTACAAGAATGACTCCATAAGAAGAACTTTGAGGAAAGGTAGATACAAGGAATAAGCAAGTAGACCTCAAAGGCTCCTATTAGCTGTGAGACCAGGGGCAAATCATTTAACATCTCTATACTTCAGAAAACTCTCCAGAATTTATACTAAGTCATTCATGTGCTTCTTATAACAAATGAACTGGAAGGACACAGTTTAATGAGGTAGTAAATTATATCACATTTTTTGCTGTCATTAAAGTACCTATATACATATTTAAAATCTTAAAAAATATTCATACAGATATTGCCAGTTTTTATTCAATAAGAACTGACATAAAAGCATTGAATTATTGAAGAGCTTATAATATATTTTTAAAGTAGTATATACAGATTCAGAAATAAAATTTTCACTAAATTATACTAGTTGAGCTGATACTCAATAATGAATGTCGACACCAAATTTTTTTTTCTCTATAGAGGCTATTTCACATAAAAAAGGCAAAAAGAATATAAAGTTCCATGAACATCAAAATATTATAACAGTATGAAAGTTATAATTTTCAATAAGTGTATCAAAGACCATTTACAATGCAGATAATGTTCCTCTCTCCCTCATATTCAATCCAAATTATAGGAACCAGCTTTTTAATCTTCTCCTCCTCCCTCCCTAGGAATTCTATTGTTTGCAGCATCAGTTGTCACAAAAAAGAGAGACATAGTCAGATCTTCACAATGTGAACTGGGGCAAGTTACCATGAACCCTCCCTGAAAGCCCAGATTGCTTAGCTATGAAATGCAGGTTACATCTGCTTCTAGGGTTGTTGTGAGACACAAATATATGTGAGACACAAATTACACACACACACACACACACACACACACACACACACACACACACACACACACACACACACACACACCCCAATTTACAAAAATATGTATATGTAAAACTGAGGCAGTTAATGTTAATTTTGAATTTTGGAAGTTTGATAAAAGAACTGAAAAAAGCAAGAATTGTAATGTAAAATCTGATGTCTAAAAGTAAACAGTAGAATGCTGAACTGTTCTTTCAGTTATTATTTTGAGGTTTGAGGGGAAATCCTGGGGACTGTTCCTCTCTACGAGCTTCTCCAAAGCCCTAAATTTTGCAAAACTAACAGCCAAATATATAATTACCATATTGAGTGTTATGACACTCAAAATGACAAATTATATAATTAGATAGTTTTATCTGAAAGCATTATCATTCTTTGACTTAAAAAAAAGTATTTTTCTCAAAACTTATGTGAATTCCAAATGCATTGAAAAGAAAAATTAAGTATAATTTAAAGTCTCTTGCAATGATGGAGAGGGCTAGGCCCAGAGTTAGAAAAAAAAATGGTATTAAAAGTCCTCCAAGATACACATGCAAAAGCCTTTTAATTACCTTGGCAAATCATGCTAAAGCTTATAATGAATGACCACAGGCAAATCATTTAACCCCTCAGTGCCCCCGGACACTATCTTAAGACTAAATTATAGATAAATGGCTAATCTGTATTATTGAAAGTTCCAATGCTAATAAAACCATAGTTCTAGTAAAAAACAAACAAACAAAAAAACACTCCTAAACAAAAAACATCTATTTTATTTCCCATATTCATAAATGAAATTAATATTAATAGTAGTCAAATTTATACTTTACCCCTATTGTCTCTTGCAGGGGGGTCGTTCTTAATAGGGGCCACTGTCCGGCGATTCTAAGGAAAAAAAATTATTTATTCCTCTATATCCATTCATTATACAAAACACAATTCTAGCATATTTTTACATTTAAAAAAGCAAGTCATAAAAGTTATAAGAAAGATGCTAAAGTCAGAGATAACCCAATTTTATAATTAATAGTGTCTATGTATTAAAATCTTTTCTATGAAAAATTCTGGAAAAAACACACAATTCAGGGTCTTATAACAACACATTGAACCTTGGAAGCCACAGGGACCAGAGAGTTTAAATGATTTGCTCATAGTCACACAACTATTCTAAGGCAGGATTTCAATTTGGGCCTTCCTGACTTCAAATCCAGTACTTATTCACTAAACCATGAAACTTTTTATTTTTATATTTGCTTTAAATGTTTTATATTCACATAAAATATTTTAATTTTTAATATTTTAACATTTGCATTTTAAATAAAATTTAAATAAAGTTTGAGACCTAGATGAAAATGAAATCACATCTGAAATTAAAAGTTGTTTCAAATAATAAACTGGCTCACTTTATCACTGTCCACTTGAATGTCTTTACTTTCCCTTGAAATTTATTATTTATAAATAGCTCAAAGCCTCAACTGCAATAGAAAATTCCAAGTAATTAAAAAAATAATCATGTCTATATTGATCACATGGTTCAGTTATAAAGCTGTCAGAACTCCTTAAAAGTATTCAATTCTGAATGAAGAACCTGATACTGAATAGTTGCTATGTTACTAGCTATGTCTTTAGCATAGGAAAGGACATCAATATAAATAGAAAGAACAACCACCACAAAACTATGAAACAATTAAGCTTGGGCCCAAAGAAGAGATGAGAAGACAACTCACAATCTCCTTTCTAGAAAGAGGTGTGTGAGAATGCAGGATGGAGGTGATGGAATATGGAGTGTCCCACAGGTAAGTAATGGTGCATGTAATGTCAACTGTTAATTGGTTTTGCTAATTGTTTTCTTTAAAAAATTCTTTGTATTAATAAATGGTTTCCTTGGACAGGGAAGGGATAAGAAAAGAAGGAAAAACTAAGCAATGTAAAGACAAGGTGGCAATAAATTGGTCCTATGTCAGGTAGCTGATTTATTATAGGAAAAAAAATGGGGATATAATAGATGACTGATGAATCATAATACTCAAGTGTATCCAAGGAGTACTGGGTGCTGCAGAGGGCATAATATATTAACAAGGAAAATTAAGGGATTCAATTTAAAAATCAAAGAAATCAAGAATCAGCATTTATTACTTTCCAATTCCCTAAGAAGGCAACAAATATGCAAACAGTTAAAAACTCTACACATAGATATAGTTATGAAATGACTACCATGCACAAAGTATTGGATACATGAAAACAAAAGGGGTATTACACCTGACTAGAGGGATACCCACATATTAGTAAATATAGAACATATGATAGGTGGCATAATGGATAGAGTGCTGTCCTTGAAGTCAGGAAGTCCTGAGTTTGAATCCTTAAAACATTTACTAATAACTGTGTGGCACTGAGAAAGGCTTCTGCTATTTATTGTATAGTAGGTGATAGCTGAGCTATGTGCTTTGAAATAAGAAAATTTAGGGTCATATACTTCTACAGATTCCATAAATTAAAAACCAGACATCTTTAATCACTTAAGGATAGGAAGAAATTGGTTACTCTCTGAAACACAACTTTAATATGCCATCATTTCTGAACCACAAATTCCAAGTGACACCTTAAATAGTCAATGATAATTACAAACCTTGACAATTTTGTTTACTTTGGCTGAAGGGGTAGGAGGTGGAGGTGTTTCTGGGCTAGGTTCAATTTCTTCATCGGGTGCAAGGTCAGGGTTAAGTGAAAAGATGCTTTCCAAGTCAATCTGTTTTTAGGAAAAAGGTACTTAGATAAGCGCATATTTAAAGCCATTTTTCATGTGGATTTAGAAAACAAACAAACTTAGTAGATAAAACAGAAGCGGCTTTTACAGAAATTCATTCTTACATAATTTCTTAAAATAGGAAACAGAATAGTTGAAGGTAGTTATTAAGCCAAAATATCATCTTTAAGATATATTTTGATGGATCTGTTGTCTGATTAGATGTAGCTACATCTTCTACTAGTGCATATTACATACATCTTGTCCACACCTCATTCCTGTTGCATATTTGAAAACACATCTGCAGTAAAGTGTAGTAGTATTCTGCTTAATTTATTTTTACAGTTAACATCTACAGTAAGACAACCAATCAAAAAATCAGTTCACTAAACTCATTATTATTATTATTATTAAACAGTTTTTTTAATGAGAACTCACATCTAGGAAATCTGTGTAGCAGCAAATAAAATTTTTTTATTCTTAACCCAAATCATACAGTAAATAAAATCCAAAACATACAGTTAGAAGAATCATAAGACTACAGTTGAATAAAGCCAAAAATACCTCAAAATTTTAAAAACAGATCTTTATCATAAAATTATAAATGAAGCTCAATATAATGGCATATACCTCTTTGCCTTTTGTATCTCCATTTTCTATCCATTCAACAGTGACACTTTCATTATCTTCATTTAAAGATGTTACCATAGCTTGATGTATTCGACCTAAATGTGAATAAGGTACAAGGGATAAAATATCATTAACATGTTATTTAATTTTGTTGTGCTATTATATTTTTAACAAAAGGGTTCGTTTTGTTTTGGGGGGGAGAATGAATTAGGAATGAACAATAACTTGAAAAGTCATTCCAAATTCAAATAATGCCAGTCATAAACAGGGCTTCATCATTCACTAATTTAATAAACATTAAGCATCTATTATATAGACTGCATCATGTTATGTATTCTAGGGGAATACAAAGATAAATAATCAGTCAACAAGCATCCATTAGGCATCAGTTTCTGGAATAAGACCAAAAAATCCTATCAAGGAATTTACCATCTAATTTGGGAGCTGACTTCTATACAAATAAATGCTAACTGTAGAATATGTCAACTGCACAAACAGTATAAAATTAGTTCATAGGATTTAGACTTAGAGGGGACCTTCTTAAAGCCAATCTAGTCCAACCCACTTATTTTATACATGAGAAAACGAAGGCTGAGGCAGATAAAATTACTAATTGCTCAAGGCCACACAGAAATAAACTATAAAGTCAAAATAAATCTTTGAAACTAAATGGGATTTAAAAGATACCCTAGGATGACCTTGTTTTTAAAAATATTTTTATAAATGGATTTCAACATCATTAATTTCCTTTGTAATCCTGTGCATTTTTGCAAAATTAAACAGTTTGAGAAGAGTTTTTTATAAATTTCACCAGATTGCCAACAAACAATATCTGAACGATGAAAAAACTACCAAATACTTGGAAACATCCCTGGATATTATCTACCTCCGCTCCTCTCCCAGGCAATTAAGGAATTATCAATAACTCACTCATATACTTATTTTACCTTCTCTATAAAATTTTTATAAGGCTAATCAATATACACAGTGAGAAAACTCCTTTTGAAGATATGGAAAGGAAACTGGCAATCATTTGCAATTGATATTACGGGGGGAAAAAAAAACCACACAACTATACAGTCACTCAAATGAATGAAAGGTATAGGTAATCCAAAACTTGCTAGTCTATAGCAATGTATTTTGATAAGGGAAAATGTGCCCTTAAAGATTTTCTTCCAAGGAGATATCTCCCATGCATATGTCAAAATTATAGAAGGTTCCTTGAAAAATGTTAACACATTATTTTTTCAAGACTTTTTGATAACTATTATCACAAAAAAGGGAAATTTACCTAAACCTGTCCTCATATTTTCTCACATAAAAACACAACCAATAACAGTAAAAAAAATGCTTTATCTAAATTCTATCACTCAAATGATTAAGAAATTTCAAAGATATTATGTATAAAGATATCGATATATAATAAAAAAGTTATAGAAACTAGAATAACTAGTAAGATTACTTTACTTTTCTAAAGAATTTTCTATCCTTAAAAGATCTGGCAGCATTTTTTTTTTTTTTTTTTGCTTCGGTTTTAATACTGTTATAACATCTTGCTGACAGCAACTCAAAAGCACATTAGTTTTCACATCTAATTCAACATGTTTAAAGAACTTCTTTGGCATTTTATTTCAAGAGATTTTTGCTTGAAAAATCCATTAGCTTATTTTTCAATTCAGAATATTTTCTCTTCAAAAGTGGAAAAAACCTTGCTGGTGTTACACTATAACTAAACAGAACATCTCCAAAAATGATACAATGTATTCTCTTCTGATCAAAGATTGAACTGAATTTTTAAATATGTCAGCATGCCTCTGGATAATATATAATATTTTCTTCTTTCTCATCACAGAATCAACTTCTGTTTTATGGGAAATTTCACTAATTAAAAATACTTGTCATTTCATTAGTGTTGGTACTACTTCTACCAACACAATTATGAATAATTGTAACCAAAAAAACTAATGGTCAATGTTCTAGTAAAAAGTCATCCTAGTTTCATCTGATACAACAGAAGGAAAGCCTCATATAGGGTTGTAAAAACTTCCAAGCATCCTTGATTCATCTAAAAAGGGCTCAAGTGGAGGTGATCAAAAGGACAAATCTTTAAAACCAAGACTACAATAATTCAAATTAACTATATAATATTAATGATGAACATCTAGTACCTGCTGATAAAACAATATGTTATAATATAAAAAATAGAATTAGGCCTAATTCAAACTATACACATTAAATTATAGCATAATTCACTTTGTATGTAAAGAGTCAATATTTAAATTAAGGACCTTGAGCAGTAATTTTCATAGATTAGTAAAACTTTGAATTGGCAGTTTGAACAATACTGGTTTAAAAAAAAAAGATTTTGAAGAATGGGAGTTAGGCAGCAAAGCTGAGTTTTCTTAGAAATTAATCTATCCAGAAACATGCAATTGGAGAATGAGGCAAAGGATTCATATAGGTAAACATATTTATAGAGCTATTTCTGTGGTGGTAAAGAACTGGAAATTAAACTCAATTAGAAGAATGTGGCTGAATGAACTATGGTATATGAATTAATGAAATATTATTGTGCTCTAAAAAATAATGAAGAGGATGATTTCTGAGAAACAGGAATCTTGCATGAACTAATATACTGTGAAATGAGCAGAACCAGGAAAGCAATTCTAAGATTTAAGAACTATGTTCAATGCAATAATCAACCAAGACTCATGAGTAAACATTCTAAACACATCTCCTGAGAGATGATGGACTTAGGGTACAAATTAAAACTTTTTAGACATGGCTACTTCAGGAATTTGTTTTGCTTTAGCATGCATAGATTACAAGGTTTTTCTCTCTTTTACAATTGGAGACGTGGAGAGAGACAAAGTAGTTTTTTGCATATTAGAAAAAAAATGTGGTACCACCTCATATTCAAAGTGGCAAAAATTATAAAAATTATAAAAAAAAAAAAAGAAAAGAAATCTCTACTATTTACCCATGTAAGAGCTGACAAAACATTATATGCAAAAATACTAACAAGAGGATAGCAACTTGCCCTAGGACAGCTTCTATCTGAATTTCACTGAAAAGATGTGAAGAATGAGATCATGTTTGCAGATTTGAAAAGGGGGATTTTATGATGGCAATTCAGATCTAAGTGATTGCCAACATAAATTACAAAATAGTTGTTATTTAGCACTTAGCAAATACCAAGGAGCCCAGTAGTAAAAATCAGAAACTTGGTGTCTTTCATGCAATGGCAGTCAACAACTTCCATGATACAAATACAAACCTGAAATATCCTAGGAGAAGTAAAAAAAAAAAAAAAAAAAAAACTTCTGAAACTGGACCATTATCCTAGACTATAACATTGCTCATAATCATCTAGAGATAATATCGATCTATTTATGGCATTTTAAATAAATGTCTATATCATATAATCCTCAAGCTACATGAAATAAAAAGCTTTTAAAACACTGGCTTGTAGAGCATGCTTTCAGTTGACCTCCAGAGGATGAAAAATTTTCCTGAATTACAAAAAAGCACTTTATCTATCCATGTAACAACCCATAAAATATTAAATATAAAAGAATAGCAGCATGATAAGACACTTTTCTTGGAACCATTTCTATTTGAACCCTATTTTAAAAATGAAGATGATACAATAATACAGCTTTTATTTACACTGACTTTAGAATTCACAAGAAGAAATCTCTATGCAACCATTTCATGAAGTAGGAAATATAAACAAAATTGTCCCCAATCACACAGGTGGCCAGAAAGAATTAGAACTGAAATCTAGGGCATCCTAACACTTTTCTCAGTCTTCCTTTTATTACACCAATGGACTCTGTCCAATTATTTAAAATTTTAATGTGTGATTGGAGGGGGAGAGACCCTGATTCTGGCTCCAAAGGCCAGTTCAAGTTGAATATTTGCCATTCTCAACTGACTCTTAGGCAAGTCACTATATGTTCTGGACTTCAAAGTAATTCTCAGAAAATGGAGAGTTTGGGGATTAGATGACCTCTAAGGCTTTTTTTTTTTTTTTTTTTTTTTTTTCAATTTTAAGTCTATGATCCTGAGAGACCTGGAATAGCTTTTTATCATAGAACAAAACAACTCCTTTTTTACAGATTTATAGATACTTCAGACCTTATCCTCCTGCAAATATTAGTCCCATACTGACCTCCAGAAGAAATACTTTCTCCATAGTATAATAGTACATATATATATATATATATATACACACACACACACACACACACACACACACACACACACACACACACACACACACACATACATAGTATAGGGAACATTCACAATCACTTTTTAATATTGTTTTTACTTATTTTTTATGAATTTGTAATGGTAATTTATTTTAATTTATTCTATAATTAATTTTGTTTGGGATAGATTTTTTTTTAAATTTAAAATCTCTACAAACTTAAATATATTCTTCCCTTTAATCTAGTCATGATTCTTACAGGATTAGTTAACTCATCAGGAAATTTAATGGCAAAAATAAGACACCAAAAAATCCACAGAATTATTATGATTACAGAGGCATAGAGATCTTATTGTCCTGAAGCTTAATCTGAATCTAATGTGGATATTCTTCTTATTCCTAACCTCTTTTCAATGACTCTCTTGGTCACTAAATTTGGTTCTTCCTTTAGATAAAACTTATATTAACTGAGTTAACAAGCATTAAATGTCGACTATGTGCTAGGCACCCTGCTAAGCAATGATGACACCAAAAAAAAACAAAAGTCTCTGCTCTCAAGGTGCTCATAATCTAACAGGGAAGAAAACATGCAAACAAATATATAAAAACAAGATATATACAAAATAATCTAGAAATAATCAATAGGGAAAGGCACTAGCCTAAGGGAGATCAGGAAAGGTTTCTTGTAGAAAGTGGGACTTGGACTGAGACTAGAAGAGGGAAGATAGGAGAGAGAAAAAATTCTAGGCATGGCACTAGTATGTAATAAAGTTTAAAATCAACTTAATAGAATTAGCCATCTGTTTCTTAATAGCTACATACTTTTAAGTCACAAACTTCCATTGTCTATTATACTCCAGGACTTTTTTCTCTGGTTCTAATCTTAGCAAAACTAGAATCTAGAAGAGAAGTCAAAGGCAGAAGAATTAATTTGGAAACCAACACTTCATCAGATACACCATGTTCACATCCATGAACTACTCAATCATTACAGTGAAATAATATTTTTGACAGGCTTGTCTGCAATATTTACCTATACTGAGAAAAAACTGGAAATTTAAAATCCAAATCCTGGTAATTTTTCTGTTCAGGAAGGCTGGATTTAAATACTGTTTTATACTAAATGTGTCAAGAATAGGCACACAATTTTTTTAAAAGTCCGTATTGAGGGCGGTTTAAATGGCATAGTAGATAGAGAACCAGCCCTGAAGTTAGGGAGGTCCTGAGTTCACACTCAGACACTTGATATGTACTAGCCTAGGCAAGTCACTCAATTGAATGAAAGAAAGAAAAAAGAAAGATCAAAGAAAAGAAAGGTCCTTATTAGAATGAAACAGAATTTTAATGGGGGAAAAAAGAGCAGGAAGGAAGTATTATGCTGGGAAGCCAATTTTTATCAGGCTATTAACCTAAACTAGGAATATATTATCATACTGAAAATTCCCCATCATGAGTTCCTGGATCTTAATATGAAGGTATTATTGGACTGAAGATATTTATACTAGTATAAATACATTAAAACTAACTTATTTTAACAGTTTGAATCAATGACTGGCAGACATGGGATAATTACTTTTTTAAAAAAATGCTTAGAATCACAGAGTTATAAAGGAACCTCAGAAGTTATCTAGTTCAACTTCCACATCTCACAGATAAAAAAACTTTAAGGTTATTTCTCCAAGATCATAATGCTAGAATATGAGGGAACTGGAGAACCTAGTACCTCTGACACCAGATTCAAAACCCTTCCCCGTTCCACCAGTAGCTAGATTGGAGCAGCACCATATAACTTGGTATACCACACACTAACTATACTGAGGAAGTATAATATATAAAAAACAAATTAGAATAGCTGCAACAGACATTTATACAGTACTCCATAAATCTTTAAATCCATACCTCACCAACTCTGTGAAGTAGTGCAATATTAATTGAATTTTATAATTCAACTGAGGCTCAAAGAAGAAGCCATTTGACCAAAACTTCAGCCTGAATCTCTTTTGAGTTAGACTAATAGTTCTATTACATTATATCACTACCAACAAAAGGACTAAAAAAACCAACCAAACAAAAACACTGCCACAAAAAAACAACTGGGAATCAGGGTCTAGATTCTAAGGATGCTAACTAGGTGCTATTTCTTAATGCTTTCATCTTTTGCTGGTAGAATATTCTTTAACCTCCTTAGACCAAGCATTTGGATTGGATTTTTAGAGTTCATTTGCGAGTGTTCTCTATCTTCCCTAACATATTCTTTCCCTACCCTGTTACTGAGGGGATACAAGGTAGATTATCTGGGTGGGGATTCAATATGAACTAACCAAATCTGGTCTTTTTGTCTTTTTATTTTTAACTGGAATTGTAATAGGCAGATTTGATGATTAAGTTGAATGTTATTTACAGTGGTATTACTGGACAAAGTAGTGGTATTATATTTCAATATAGAATTTTTTAAGGACAGCTATATGAAATGGGCCTGGAGTCAAGAAGACGTAAATTCAAATCTGGCCTCAGACACAACTGTGTGACCCAGAGAAAATCACAGAACCGTATTTGCCTTGGTTTTTTCAAGTGTAAAATCTGGAGAAGGAAAAAGCAAACCACTCCAGTATCTTTACCAAGAAAACTTTAAATAGGGTCATGAAGAATTAGATACCATTGAAAAACAATTTAACAAAAATATTTGACTTTTAAAATTTACCACTAGATTTACTACTTTTACTAAATTTACTGCTAAGTTTTTACTACTCTATAGTTAACATTATAAAATTTTAATACCTATGGAATTTCACAGGGTTTTTGTGAGGCTTAAATGAGATACAGAATGTTTTGTAATGGGCTGACATTAGACACATGCCATTGAATTTGTTGAACACAACCAAAGGTTTTTTCTCCCCTAAATAGAGCCTATAAAATTGGTCAAAGATTCAAAAGTGGAATCAAAAAGCCCTTCATGAATTACATCTGGAAGAACCAATGTCGAGAACATCAATAAACAATAACTAGACAAACGGTTGAGTCATGTGAATTTGTTTATAGAGACAAAGAGGTTTATGATAACAATTCAGAATCAGGTCATCACCACCAGAAATTATAGGATTATCCTTAAATAACCTGTACTTACTAATCACCTCAGGTTGTATAAGGAAATGATAAGAAGCAAAATAAAAACTGTGTACGACATAGCACTGCAGGTTGTAATAATTTAACAGCTACAAAATATGTAAGAAACAATATGCTGGCTATAACCAGATAAATAAATAAAGCTTGCTATCTTTTATAAATTACAATTTTATTGAATAGAAATATACTTGAGAATTAAATAAACTGCACTGAATCTGGAACATTATTACCGATAAAACTGTGGCCCACCATTACCTGGATATAACATTCAAGATAGAATCTCAACTTCATAATAGTGTTCATATGAGAAAACTCCTTCCCAACATTTCTGGAAAAACATGATTTTTACCCCCCAATCCTAAGAAAAATTAAGAAAAATCCTGAAAAACTTTGAAGAAGTACTGCTTCTCCTGCAAGAATTCAAGGTTAACAAACAAAAGAAAAACACTGATGTCAACTTAAAAGCAAAAACAAGTCAGAAGGAATCATGATCTAACTAGTCTTGCTTATCATAAAGTCACAGCTCTTTCTGCTGAAAATGGTAAGTCATTCTTGAAAATAAAATAAATTTATACGTATACAATACTTTAAACAAATCCTAGAGTCTAAGAAAGAACAGGTTTTGGAAGCAAAGTAAAGTCTTAAATTTCAATGTGAATCTCCATAGGAAAACCTGAATTCCCCATAGGAGCTCTGAATGTTATGTTACTGAAAACACTACCTAAAATGTTCTCTGCTTTTTTTTTTTTTTTAAGTGTTTTTTTTAATTATAAGCTACAATTCTTGTAAATATTATTAAAACAATATTTATTCATTAGACATATTTTTAAAGATATTCATATTAATGAGTAAAGAATAAGAAGAATGCTGGAAATATTTTTTAAGAGATAAATAGTTTTAAATCACTATCACAATATATTGATTTCTAATAAGGAACACATTTATTGTATCTTTCTATTAAACAAAATCTCAAACATTTGGCATGATTTTAGCATACAAAAATGATTCACTTATTATGGATGGCTCATAATTTTAAAGTGTAAATAAAATGTTATGAAAAATAAAGACTAAACTAAGTGACATGTATAATGTTCAAGTTTTATAATACTACAGTCTCCAAAGCACAGATTTGAGGGTCACATAATATGAAACAGAAATGACTAATAAAAATAAGCTAGCTCCAACATAAAAAAATCATGCAGAATTAGCAAAAAGGATGTTATCAAAGAAAAAGATGAACAAATAAAATACAACAGATATGTGAGTACAGAAATAACTTATGGACAGCCTGCATGATCCTCTGACATCTTTGTGATGTCATAAAAATGTAATAAAGGTATTCCCAACACATTAAATGGCTCCTTTCAGATAAACTTATGAAAGAAGATGGATGAATGTTACATAGTATAAGTATTGCCGAGATAGGCTACACTCCATAATACAGTAAGGATATACCCAAATTAATTAAGAGCATATTCTCTCTCTGTTCCCCAGCAGCTTGCTTTTCTTAGAATCAACATAATAATAGCTAAAATATATCTATTTCTTTAAGGTCTGCAAAAACCCTTGGGTCATCCAGAAATGATCAAGAAAGCAAGGAAGCAATGGTGATGGTGCTAGTCAAAGAATAGACCATGGTATAATCTACTTTTCCATTCCTTAGCAGCTATTCCTACTTTGTTAGGAAGAAATGACTGTAGCCATTCCAGAATTAGCACATAATGCCTGGACAAAGAATCAGAAGAACCTAAGATTCATTCATTACCTTCAATGACCCTCAACTTCATTCCAAACAATTCTCTTGCCTGGTTCTCAACACCAATTCAAGATGTAGAAATTCTGAAAATTCCAATCAATCTCACCTAGAGTAGGAACTATCCCAATTGTAACAGCAAATTTATTTATAAAGCCTCTTTTTCAGAAGCCGGTGATTTACCATGAATATTAATCCCACTATACAAAACAAAAAACTGAGGTTGAGATATAAATTGGCTTGTCCAAAGTTGTAAATCTAGTACTATCAAGAGTAAGAATGTGAACTTAGGTCTCAAACTCAATCTATTCTTTCTACCACACTATAATACCATATCTCTCTAAAAGATCATAGTGTGTCTACCAAGCCTGTACTTCTGAAGTGTCCAGAGCCTCTGGCTCTGCAGAATCCATCTTGGCAGACAAATTCACGATTATCAGGGTTTACTTTATGATTTTTAAGTATCTGAATAAGCACTGATGTAATATGATGGTTATCATTATCATTATTTATTTTTGCTGAGGCAATTGAGATTAAGTGACTTGCCCAGGGTCACATAGCCAGGACGCGTTAAGTATTAAGAAATTAGATTTGAACTCAGGTCCTCCTGACTTCAGGGCTGGTCCTCTATCCACTGCACCATCTAGCTGCCCCTATCATGGTTATTTAAAGGACATGATCAAATAGTCTATGTTTAATACTATACTAAAGAGACAAATATAAGATAAATAAACGTAAATAAATATAAATATAAATAAATGTAAGAGACAAATAATACTAAAGAGACAAAGCATTAAGTGGCTAGAGAACAGGTTTGATAATGGTTCATTGGTACACAATGACATCATACATTTATTCTGGTGAATTTAACAATTAATTCACTTCACAGTGAAATTAAGAAACATCAGGATCATGAAAGGATGATTCACTATATTTCCTCAAAGTTGTTATCTTGTACAAGAATATTCTGAAGAATGCTATAGGAATGAACAATGTTATAAGTGCCTCTGATGATAATCTGACAATTTATTGCTTGCTTAGCCTAACACAAAAATGTAAAGACATTGTTGAATTATTTATCACAATATTGACAATTAGGTATTTATTGGATAGAATACCAAGAAGACATGAATTCAAATTCAGCCTTTAATAACTATCTGTGTCATCACAGGGAAATACTTAACCCTATTTGCCTTAGTTTCCCCATCTATAAAATGAGTTGATAAACCACTATTTCTGCCAAAAATATACCAAATGAAGTCATGAAGAGTCAGAAACAATTGAGAAGAAATAACAAAATACAAGTAGTTGCTTACTAACTGCTGCTTGATTGATTAGAAGCGTATGTCATGAATTTCGGCCACTCTGTCATCTCTAGGCTAGCAATAACTCTCAAATTCTAAGGCTGTTTTTTTTTTTTTGGTTTGTTTGTTTGTTTGTTTTTTTAAGCCCTAGGGAAATTATGAGATTGAAAATGCAGTATTTCAACAGAAAGGTTTTGTTACTCTGATCCTTTATCTACTGTACCTCTTAATCATTCATGTTATCAAAAGATGTGGTCAACTATGTAAAACCACCTGTAGAAATGAACACAAATAGAAGAACCATTGGTTCAGATACTCAGAAATGGGAGGGATCTTCAACTCTCTCAATTGTAAAGATTAGGAAGTAAGATTTAATTATCTGCCTATGATCATACAACTATGCAAACAACTAATATTTCTTAGGTTACTGATGTTTGTCTTTCATTCTTGAAGAGCAGGGGTTCTCAAACTACGGCCCACGGGCCAGATGCGGCCTGCTGAGGACGTTTATGCGACCCGCCAGGTTATGGCAAATGGGCTGAGGGGCAGAGACAGAGTGTGAGCTTTTGTTTTTACTATAGTCCGGCCCTCCAACAGTCTGAGGGACAGTGAAATGGCCCCCTATTTAAAAAGTTTGAGGAACACTGTTGAAGAGGACCATGACATCAGGGATATGATGCCATGACATGCAAGTGAATTGGAATTAAATGAGGGAGAGCCATGCAAGGTCACCTGCCTCATCTCCCTCCCTCCCCCCTCTCTCCCCAGTCATCTGGGTCCAGTGGCCAGATTAGATCAGAAAAACTGGAGATGGCCCTGGATGTAATGGGAGACCTTGGCCTTTTTAAGCTAAGGTCTTCAATAAGGCTGTTTGACTGAGGCTGTGTTCATTCAATAATTAAGGTTAAGTAGCAATTGGGGCAAAGAATCATCTCTTTCAACAAGTCAAAACTGATATTTAGATAAGATACACAGACAGACAAATCTAGGAAGGGAAGATTTTCAGGGTTTCTGGCCAAAGCAAAACGAATGCTATTTACATTCAATCTGAGTCAATCAGGACCCAAACAATGACCAAATGGAACTTGGCCTAGGACCTATTGGTGGCCAACTGATGAAATCACAGTGGTTTTGGTTTAAGGCATGTTCCTTAAGAAAGAAAGATAGCCAATAAACCCCAAGATATCTTGGGAAGATTCAGAGATCCAAAAGAAGAAAAAAAAAGCTTTTAAAAGCATGAGGAGGTAAGGATATAATACTCTATGAGAACATAGGGAGGGGATGAGGAAAGGAAGGGAAAGAAAGGAAGAAAGGAAGAAAGAGAAAGGGAAGGAAGGCTGATTTCCAAACTGACAGTTTTCCAACTGTCCTTCCTTCTCAAAGAGGACCATAACAGAGAAGTAATGCCATGACATGCAAGTGAACTGGATTTCAGTGAGGGAGGGCTGTACAAGTCACTTGTTTCCCTTTCTCCTCCACAGCCACCTCAGTCCAGCAGCCAGATACAGATCAGTACTATAGAACATAGTACTATGTTCTAGGTATGTCCAAAGGCAGGATTTAAACCTAACTATGGCTCCTAAGCTAGGTAACACTGTTTATCTTCTATTGTTTTTCATAATATATTATATATAATCTTGTCATCTAAATCAATGTTGTCTAGTGTTACTATGTCTTATTAAAAATTATTTAACTTTCCGAGATCTTTTAATCTATTCCTTAAGGCTCCTGATTTACACCAGTTAAAGTTAACTAAAAAATTTACCATAGATGAGTCATTTTTATTACTTTCTCATTAAAAAAAAAAATCAATACCTTTTTTCAATAGGCTAAGTTACAACTTCTATCCTGGTCCAGAATATCTTTCACTTTTTAAAAATATGATTAATTTGTTTTGACCTTGACCTTTGCTCTAACCTAATCTTGTATAATACACAAAGCAAATTCAGAAATGAATGTTATACCAATTTTATTTGCTTAAATAATTTAGTTAAGTACTAGCCATCAGCTTCCAATTTTCTGCTAGAAAAAGTTTTCAAGTAGGCTACAAAGCTTTTACTATCATTTCTTCATCCCCTATTATACCTTCCAATATAATTTTTCCTTCCTCTAGTCCTCTAATGCAGTGGTCCTCAAACTTTTTAAATAGGGGGCCAATTCACTGTCCCTCAAACCTTTTTCCTGTCAAAGTGATGTCATTTCTTACATCTTACCTCCCACATCTTGTGACTTTACAAGAATGTTCCCTATCACTGTAATGCTCTCCATCCTTACAAGTGCTCACAAAATGGTCAGAAAAAGCAATAATGGACACTCTCAAAGTATCTCTTAGAATCCATTGTATGACATTGGAGACACTGACACCCCAGCAAGGAATGTCCTCATCAGAAAAGGTGCTGAACTTTATGAGTGAAACAGAATTGAATTAGCCCAGAAGAAACTTGAGGTGCACAAAATTAGAGAATCCACCCCAAATGTTCAAATGGACTGTCTGACCTGTGGCAGAGCATTCCAAGCTTCATGAATCGGATCAGCCATAGTCAAACACACTGTAATTCGACTCTAACATAGTAATGTCATTTTTGAGAATGAAGGACAACAACTAACCAACTCCATCCTTACACCTCTACCTCTTGGAACTTAACCTACTTCAAAGCTCAGCTAAAATGATATTTCTTTCTCCACAGTTATGAGTGCCTCCCTCAACTATTTTTATTTACTCTACAAATATCTTATATATCTTTATACAGGCAGAACTTACCCCATCATCCATAAAAATTTAAGATCCTTAAGGGTAAGGATTACCTTTGCTTTTTTGTCTTTGTATCCTTAGTGCTTAGCATACAAAATGCTTCTATTAATTTCACATCAAAGTCAACAGACACCAAGGTATGTAGTGACTATTTTAGAGTATCTAACTAGAAGAGTTCTCTTTTTTTATCCTTTAGTGTGGAGGTTAAGAACACTGCTACTATCTTCATTATGATCTGAGTGTTTACTCTCATGAATGCTTCAAAACAATACTACCAAGTATCATATATGTTTATTACTGCCTTTTGCGACATAAAAACAATACAGTTTAATCTCTCCTTCACCTACCTTCCTACAGAAGTGGCAATTTCTTTATGTCTTCTCATTAAATTTACAATGAACATATCAACAGAGGTGGGTTCAATTCCTTCAAAAGTGTTTCAACTCCACATATTAATACTGAAAAAACTTAAATTAATTTTTCTTGACAGTGTGAAAATTGAGGGTTTTTAGTATTCTTTCTCTCCGCTTTTCTGCCACTAACACCACAAAAATGAAGAGATCTCATTGGCAAAGCTATCTTGTATTTCTGTATATTTCATGAATTACCAAGGCCAAAAAAAAGTTTCATTCCTTGGTAGGAGATGAATGTCTCCATACTTCACTATACTGGTCCTCAGAAAGTAGTCTGTTGTCAGGTGTTGTAATGGAAGCCTTTCCATCATGGCAGAACTTGCCAAATCTTGTGTTCTGGTGACTTAGCCTTAAAGAACCCCGGAAAAGAAAGATCCTTGGAACAATGAAACATTGGTATAAGACTTTTGTGGAGGTTTGCATACTCTACACAGAGAAAATTAAGCCAAAATGTGATGTAAATAGAACTCTCTCTCTATATATATATTTTTAATATATTTATATTTTATAATATATATATTTAAAAATCTGTTTAAATTTAAAGCAGATTTTCACTGTTATTTTTGTAAATTCTATATATTAATAGCTCATATTTAAAAGCTAGTTATCTAATCTTGTTATCTATCTGAACCATTCCTCAAATAGAAATTATAAAATTATTACTTCTATTTAAAAAATTTTTTAAGTTTTGTCCACTTTTAAGAGCTAAATTCCAGATTAATGCTAAATTGTAAAACATTTCAAAAATATACCTGTTTTGCCAAGACACTTAATTCAGCAAATGCCAAAAATTATTTTTCAGCCATCAAATAATTTCAACTAAATTAGAAATGTAAATTTAGATAGGTAGTGGAGCTACTCAAAGCTTATTATTGAACTGTCAAAAACTAGTTGTACATGTTGACAATCTTCTCTTGCTCCCTGAAAACAGTATTCCATTATATTTTTCTAGTACACAGCTGAATCCAGCAGCTGTGAGGCTAAGAAATGCCAGCAACTAATTAGGCTGGCGCAAACCTTGTCTAGCATATAAAGTAAGATTCAGTTTCAAATACAGGAGCACAAAAGCCAAATAAATCAACAGGGATGCTAACAAAATTTCAGCACTCTATTTTAAAAAGTTAGAATGCTTAAAACTTTTAGCTAATGTAAGTAAACTATAAAAGATATATTCAGGATATTAGAAAAAGACAAAAAAAAGCAATTTGACTTTAGATTTCAGGCTTTGAAAATAGGTAGCAATTGCTTTTTTACACATTAGGACTACAAATCTAAGTTCTTTTATTTCTAATTTCAATGTCATAGGTTTGGAATTCACTTTAGTAATCAGGCAGCCTTCTAAAAAGTCACTGCTTGTTTTTTATTTAAAAGTTTGTTTTAAACAAATTTCATCTCAGCCTATAAAAACAAGAGGTTCTTTAACAAGATGAATTATTAAAAAGTATGCAAGAATAATGTCCCTGATGTTACAAAACCGAATCACTTATGCCAGTAACACCCAATCCTTTTGAAATCTACAATCTTGGACTATGACCAGAATTTACTGAATAACATTTTAAAATGAAAATTGTATAACTTAGCATTGACTTCTTATTTTCACAACACTAGTACAATATAAAACCTTAGCCAGGAAGGATTGGTTATATGCTGGTAATATTAAACTTAAAAATAACAATATAAAAAAATAAAATTCAGATTATTTAAGTAATGCATCATAATTTCTCTAATTTACTATTAAATATCTGTTTAAAGGATCAAAAGCCTATTCCAATTTCTACAGAACAAATTTCTTAAAATCCCCAAATTCTAATACATTTGACAAAGAAATTTTAAGGGTATATTTTATAGGAAAAATGAAGAATCTGATTACAGAATGCAAATGTAGTTCTCTCTTCCATAGACATACTCCTTAAACAAGTATTTAGGGAAAAACCAAAATAAGATATCCTTATTCTCAAATAAGAAATTAAGGCATCAGTGAATAACAATGACAATATTGTTACACAGGTTTGGTTAAAAATATACAGTTATTCTTTATAAATAGTTGGGGGAATAAATTGTCTGGTACAGTGGAAATAACACAAGAATTAGGAGTCATAAGATACAAGAGTTCACACCCGAAGTCTGCCACTTCCTAGCTACTAGCCAAGTCATATAACTTGAGTATGTCATCACATGACCTCTTCAAACAATTTTATCCATTTGCAAAATTAGGATAATACTCTTTGAAGCCTGTCTACACCATAGAATTGTTGTGAAGAATCAAATGAAATTATGTACTTTAAAGTATTTTTATCAACTAAAAGCTATAAAGCAATTACTGAGAGAATATTCTTGAAGTAATAAACTTGTAACACAATCTAAAGCTTCTACAATTTCTAAACAATTTTAAGATTTATGAGTCTGTGTTAAGATAGATCTCATCTTGATTTTCCTCCTAAATATAAAATCTATGAAATATTCATTGGTTTCAGGAAAGAAAAAAATTCTGAATAAGTTGCCAATGTACTGTGTTGTATCAAAAAGTTTTCTCCATCTCCAGATAAATGCATAGTAACTTAGGATATTTATAAATAATCTATCTTGGTAAATTATACCACAATTATCTATTCATTACTCATTCATTTGAAATCTCCCTTTTGAAAAGACAGGTTTCCAATCTTACTTACAGCCATTAAATTATCTATACTGGTAAAAAAAAAACGCAGCTTGCAAACCACATGTATGTATGTATCCTTTCTATAAATCCTCTATAGTGAATCTATTCAATTAAGAGGCCCAATGACAAAAGGAATTAAAATGAAGATGGGATTGGAAGATAGGGGGAAAAAAATGAAGCTCCCAAAAGACTTAGTATACACTCATGAATATCTCTGATCTTTTCAAAGACTGCAAAAGTAGACTACAGATAATTTAATAATAACAATAATAGCTAGCATTTATATAGCACATTAAGGTTTTCAGTGCACTTTACAAAACATTTCAATTTAGAAAAATTTTTACAACACATCTGAGAGGTAGGTATTATATCTATCCCCATTTTACAGATAAAGAAATTGAAGTAGGCAGGATTACACAGTAAGTGACTGATATTGGATGTGAACTCAGGACTCCCTGATTTCATTTCTGGTGCTCTGTCCATTGTACCATCCAAACGCCAATTTATTAACATCACATAACTCTGGAGCATTATGCAGAAAAAATATCATTTCTGTATATTGACAGTGAACTTAGGAAAGAAGTTTAGGATTTGAACTGAATTAAGAAGGGAAGATCAATGTAAGATTTAGAAGTAAATCTCTCTATTCTGGGTCACAGTAAGATCTAGCTATTTTTTTTTTTTTTTTAGCTTTTTAAAAATTAATTTTATAATTATAATTTTTTTGATAGTACATATGCATGAGTAATTTTTTTTTTACAACATTATCCCTTGTATTCATTTTTCCAAATTTTTTCCTCCCTCCTTCTGCTCCCTCCCCTAGATGACAGGCAATCCATACATATTAAATGTGTTAACAGTATACCCTAGATACAATATATGTGTGTAAATCCAATTTTCTTGTTGCACAGTAAGAATTGGATTCCGAAGGTATAAGTAAGCTGGGTAGAAACACAGTAGTGCAAACTGTTTACATTCAATTCCCAGTGTTCCTTCTCAGGGTGTAGCTGTTTCTATCCATCATTGATCAGCTGGAAGTGAGTTGGATCTTCTTTATGTTGAAGATATCCACTTCCATCAGAATACATCTTCATACAGTATTATTGTTGAAGTGTATAGTGATCTCCTGGTTCTGCTCATTTCATTCAGCATCAGTTCATGCAAGTCTCTCCAAACCTCTCTGTATTTATTCATGCTGCTGGTCATTTCTTACAGAGAAATAATAGTCCATAACACTCATATACCATAATTTACCCACCCATTCTCCAACTGATGGACATCCATTCATTTTCCAGTTTCTAGCCACTACAAAAAGGGCTGCTACAAACATTTTGCCACATACAGGTCCCTTTCCCCTCTTTAGTATTTCTTTGGGATATAAGCCCAATAGCAGCAATGCTGGATCAAAGGGTATGCACAGTTTGGTAACTTTTTGGGCATAATTCCAGATTGCTCTCCAGAATGGCTGGATTCTTTCACAACTCCACCAACAATGCATCAGTGTCCCAGTTTTCCCACCATTCATCATTATATTTTCCTGTCATCTTAGCCAATCTGACAGGTGTGTAGTGGTATCTCAGAGTTGTCTTAATTTGCATTTCTCTGATCAGTAGTGATTTGGAACACTCTTTCATAAGAGTGGAAATAGTTTCAATTTCATCTGAAAATTATCTGTTCATATCCTTTGACCATTTATCAATTGGAGAATGGTTTGATTTTTCACAAATTAGAGTCAATTCTCTATATATTTTGGAAATGAGGCCTTTATCAGAACCTTTAATTGTAAAAATATTTTCCCAATTTGTTACTTCCCTTCTAATCTTGCTTGCATTAGTTTTGTTTGTACAAAAGCTTTTTAATTTGATGTAATCAAAATATTCTATTTTGTGATCAATAATGATCTCTAGTTCTCCTTTGGTCATAAATTCCTTCCTCCTCCACAGGTCTGAGAGGTAGACTATTCTCTCTTCCTCTAATCTATTTATGATCTCATTCTTTATGCCTAAATCATGGACCCATTTTGATCTTATCTTGGTATATGGTGTTAAGTGTGGGTCCATATCTAATTTCTGCCATACTAATTTCCAGGTTTCCCAACAGTTTTTTTCAAATAATGAATTCTTATCCCAAATGTTGATATCTTTGGGTCTGTCGAACACTAGATTGCTATAGTTGTACCCTATTTTGTCCTGTGAACCTAATCTGTTCCACTGATCGACTAGTCTATTTCTTAACCAATACCAAATGATTTTGGTGACTGCTGCTTTATAATATAGCTTTAGATCAGGTACAGCTAGACCATCTTCATCTGACTTTTTTTTCATTAATTCCTTTGAAATTCTTGACCTTTTATTCTTCCATATGAATTTTGTTGTTATTTTTTCCAGGTCATTAAAATAGTTTCTTGGAGTCTGATTGGTATAGCACTAAATAAATAGATTAGTTTGGGGAGTACTGTCATCTTTATTATATTCGTTCAGCCTATCCAAGAGCAATTAATGTCTTTCCAATTATTTAAATCTGACTTTATTTTTGTGGCAAGTGTTCTGTAATTTTGCTCATACAATTCCTGACTTTTCTTTGGTAGATAGATTCCCAAATATTTTATACTCTCGACAGTTGTTTTGAATGGAATTTCTCTTTGTATCTCTTGCTGTTGCATTTTGTTGGTGATGTATAAAAATGCTGAGGATTTATGTGGATTTATTTTGTATCCAGCTACTTTGCTAAAGTTGTGAATTATTTCTAATAACTTTTTATTAGACTCTCTGGGGTTCTCTAAGTATACCATCATATCATCTGCAAAGAGTGAAGATCTAGCTATTTGATCAGCAAACTAAGTAATAGTGCTAAAAATTTTCTTTTCAACATGTGGGACCTATACATATCTTCAATAACAATGATGGAACATGGAACCACTAGGGAAGAATGCAAATGAGTGTGCTGACTAAACAGCACTGTTGCTATTTAACAAATCTCTAGGGCAGTAGAAATGCTAAATCTAGATAACTGTTCTTAGCAGATCCATGTTTAGTGTTTGGTATGAAACAAAATGCTATCCTCACTATTTCTTCTCAAATTTTAAATAAAATACTGGAATTTAGACACTCACAAAGCCAAATATATAAATCAAATTTCATTAAGGTTTGCTTGATAAGCATATACTATAAGACATTTAATATGTATGGGAATGCCTGCCATCTTAGGGGAGGGAGTGGAGGGAAGGAGGGAAAAATTCAGAACAGAAGTGTGTACAAGGGACAATGTAAAAAAAAATATATATATATCTATGCATATGTACTGTCAAAAAAAGTTATAAATATAAAAATTAATAAAAAATACCCCCCCAAAAAAATTTGCTTGATATATAAATTAAATAGTTTTCAAAGTGTTTTGATTCAAATGACTTCAAAATAATAATGGAAATTTAATACTGCTCTGTTCCTTTGGGAATGATAAAAAAAAAAATTCAGTTAATCCTTTCAGAAATATATAGCACACTAATAAAAAGTATAATTTTATATAGGGATTATTGTGGAGATATATAAATCTCATATTCATTTAAAACACCTTAAACTCATTATTGATCACTTGATCAATAATGAGGTTCTGGAAAATAATCTCTCAAGGCTTTTCTTTCATATGCACATTTCCCTGAGTGAATGATTCCCAAGACACATATTTTTATTCATTTATCTCCAAAAGTTATTTAAATGTTCTGACTTCAAGACTGGAACAGCCTAATATTTATTACTTAAAAGCTCAACACACAAAAAAAGTATTTACATGTAAGTTAAATATAAGAGTATTAAATGTTTTAAATTCTCACTTATTCAAAGACAAATTCCACACATGTATACATGTGCTACTCATGTATTTTTTATACCTATATGCTTAGACACCATCATTTTATTACTTTAAATACTTCATAGAAAATAAAATAGAAATCTATTAGTTATTCACTTAACAAAAAGCTTCTAAAACCAAGCAATAAACTAGCAATGTAAACATATGGAAAAATAATTACCAATAACTTTAAATAAATTTAAGAAAGATGACCCTGAAATAACAATTTTTCCAACGATTCCAATTAGTTTTCAGTCACCTTTCCCAAATTTCACTTGGAAATTCTATGCCTGGATTCAAGCCAACAAGTACAATGAATAGGTGTTTTAGCAAAAGTCTGAAGAGCAATCCTGAGAATGCCAAAATACACAGAATACTGATATAATCACGAATCTTTAAAAAGACTCTTCTACTTAGTAAAGAGGCCAAGCAACTTGAATCTTCTAGTATTGGGCAAACCTAGTGCCGTATGCCATACGAGATGTGGATGGAAACTGTTTCATCAACAGCAACAAAAATTATTGCTGATAGCATGGAGGAAAAAAAAAAAAAATCTATGGTACTCAAAGCTAAAGACTGCTCATTTCTGTCCTTGTATTTCCTTGGAATAATGGATAGAAGTTTTACAGGAAAGTCATGAGAAAAGATTATAAAAACTTTTAAAAATATTTTTCCAATGTGTTGTCTGCCATTAAAATATTTTTTTAAAAATGGAAAATAACAAAAAGTAATATTGTTTTATAAATGAGCTTCAAAACTTATGCTGCTAGAAATAGAACTGAATGGACAAAAACTAAATTCAGTCTAACTCTACAATAAAAGTAATGTTAAAACAATGCTATATCAGTTCTATATCAGTCGTGACAAGGAATTGGAAACTGAATGGATACCCATCAATTAGGGAATGCCTGAATAAGTTACAGTACATGAATGTAATGGATTATTATTATTCCATAAAAAATGATGAGCAAGCTGATTTCAGAGAAGCCTAGAAAGACTTACATGAACTGATACTGAGTAAAGTAAGCAGAACCAGGAGAAACATTCTACACAACAAGATTATGTGATGATCAACTATCATAGACTTAAATCTTTTAAGCAATTTGGTGATCCAAGACAATTCTAACAGACTTAGGATGGAAAATGTCATGCATATCCAGAAGAATTACAAAGAATAAATGAAGATTGAATTTTCACCTTTAAAAAATGTTTTTTTGGAGCAGCTAGATGGAGCAGTGGATAGAGCACCAGTCTTGAATTCAGGAGGATCCGAGTTCAAATATGGTCTCAGACACTTAATACTTCCTAGCTGTGTGACCCTGGGCAAGCCACTTAACCCCAGCCTCAAAAAAAAAAAAAAAAAAAAAAAAAAAAATTGCTTACTGTCTCTAGAAGAGGGGAAGTATGTCACAAAAATATTGAAAATTATCTTTAAAATAATCGAAAGAATTATAAGCTCCTTGAGGGCAGGGATTGCTTTTCTTTTAATTGTATTACAAGCACTTGGGAACGCACAGTGCCTGGCATATAGCAAGCAATTAATACTATTTTTTAAAAAGAATGTAAGTAATTTAAAAAATAAAAATATTGGGGCAGCTTGGTGGCACAGTGGATAGAGCACCAGCCCTGAAGTCAGTTCAAATCTGGTCTCAGACACTTAGCACTTCCTAGCTGTGTAAGCCTGGGCAAATCACCTAATTTCAATGGCCTCAGAAAAAAAAAAAAAAAAAAAAAAAAAAAAAAAAAAAATATATATATATATATATATATATATATATATATATATATATAAATTTCCTAATATTAATCACTATCAAAGGTGCTACTAGAGGAAACTAAATAGCACCACAGGTAGAGAGTACTACATTTGCAGTTAGGGAAGAACTGAATTACAATATGATCTCAGATACACACTAGCTATGTGATCCTAGGCAAGGCACTTAATCTGTTTACCTCACTTTCCTCTTGTGCAAATAGAAGTAATAACAACTCCTAGGGTTGTTGGGAGTTTCAAATGAAATAGTATTTGTAAAGCATTTAGAACAATAACTAGCACATAGTTAAAATAAATAACATAAAAGTTAGCTAGTATTATTAGAAAACAACTATTTAAATAATATATATTTCAACCACCCAAAACTGTTGCACCTGTGTCTTACTACAGATCTGATTAATTACACACAATTTCTTGCAAGCAGCAGAAAGCTCAGACAGAAACCATTCAATTTAGGATATCTGGGAACTCAAATGTTAACATAAAATTCTCCTAAACCATCTGCTCATCATCCTTCATCTGGATTAAACTACATTAGTTAGAAATTGGAATAGTGGGACCTTTATTCAGCAGATGGTCAAAAAAAGAAAGAAAAAAAAAGAAAAGACATGCTGAACTGTGACATCCAGAAATGTCATGAACTATGAACCACAGTAAATTCAAATGTAGCAAGAGGACGCTGAAGAGAAAAAGTATGCAGGTTTCCTACTTCCTATCCCAAAGTCATTTTGTAAACATCTCACCAAAAAAAACCCCACTTTTTTTTGTTTATAGCAAAGTACTGCAAATTGTAGTTACAAGACACGCTCAAAACACAATGCTCACCATTCACTTTCCCATACCAAATTACTCACCTAATCCATTATGTCCAGCTGATTCTCAGTTATCAACCTAAAATATGTTCTTTTATCACTTATGCTAAAGACAGTAATTGACCCAATATTACCACTGCTTTTAGAAAGGGCCTGGCAATTGGCTTCCCTGTGGCTTCAATTACCATTCCTGTGCCTCTTCAAACCAAACTCCCTTACTTGGCCAACCATTTCTCCTTAAGTATAAGTTCCTTGAGGTCATGGACTCACTTTTGTATTTCTATCCCCAAAGTCTAGCATCAGTGCCTGGCAAAAAGCAAATTCATTAGCAACATTTACACTAAATGCAAAACATATTAAAGTAAAATATATGTATGTACTAAAGATTCCTAGAGAAAGTCATTGGAATTAAATCAAAAAGAAAAAAGAGCTGAGAATTTATTTTTAAATGCATTAAATGTACTAGATTGCTTACTGTCTTGGGGGGAGGAGAAGAGAGAAAAATCAGAGAGCTCAAAATATTATAAAGATAATGCTGAAAACTATCTTCACATGTAACTGGAAAAAATAAGATGATATGAAGTAAAAAAAAAAAAAAAAAAAAAAAAAAAAAAACCACACATACTTAAAATACATCCAATAGGAAAGAAATATTGAATGTGAAATATATACTCTTGGCATAATACCAGGAACATATACCAGAAAGAAGGGGAAAAAAATAAGGTAAAGAATAAGGAAATTGAGAAAGTATCTGATTCCTATCCTATTGAATGTCTTTCATAGGTTTGGGGTTTTGTTGTTTTTTGGCCATTCCTACCACACTAATTTAGGTCCTTATAAATTCCATGCCTGGGATATTGCAATTGCTGTCTAATCCATATCCACAACTAGATTCTCTCCCTATGATACACTCTAAATACTGTTCATCCTCATTAATCTTTATTTGGATGTTATCAAATGTTAAATCAAATAGTCCCAACATGATATTTTCATCAATGTTCATCACTATAAGGGGACTTAAAATGGTTTAGGATTTTAAAATAGTTTTGTAGTTTTTATCCTTTCAAACTTTCAACTTTTCACATTTAATAATGTAGATATCATTAATCCAATATCTGCATGGCAAATGTAAAAGCAAATTGAATTAGGGGCAGCTAGACAGCACAGTGGATAAAACACTGGTCTGGGAGTCAGGAGGACTTGAGTTTCAATTTGACCTCAGACACTTAACACTTACTAGCTATAGGACCCTGGACAAGTCACTTAACTTCAATTGCCTTAGCAAAAAGAAAGAAAAAAGCAAATTTTCATTTTTTACTAGATCTTAAATAAGAACAACAATACAATTATATAGCTTTTAAATGCACTAAATATCAATTTTGAAAGTGAACAGCTTTAAAATTCAGTAAAAAGTATATGACTAGTGCTCTGAAATTTGAGGATGTTTCTTCTACTCTCAATGAAATGCATTGTTTCTTGCCCCACAAATCAAACTCTGAACTCCAACCTATCAAATCACACCTGCAATTAGAATGCTAACTAAAAGACAATGTACACAAGAAATAATTACGTATAAGAATACAGTCAGGGGAAAAAAAAAAAAAAAAAGCAGTAAATTACAACTATCCAACAAATAAAGAAATACAATTTGGGATATTTCCTAAAAAATAGCTACACATTTTGTTGGTAGGCAGGCAAAATAAAACAACCAGTAGAGTAAAACAAGCTCAGTAGAGGCAGCACAAGTAAAGAGAAAAGAATCCTGGAGGTGGAATCAAAAGAACTAAGGTCAAGGCTTGGCTTTGCCCCTTCTCTTAGACTGGTTTCATCTTGGAGCTTCAAATTTTCTCACATGTAGAATGAGAAGCATTGGCTTAGACGATCTTTAAAGGGCCCTTCCAACTCTAAGATTCTGTGATTCTCTGGTCCCTCTCACAGACTTAATCAAGAAGACATACACGTGTGACAAGTATCATCAGGTCTATTATTCTTTTCAAAAACATTGGACACAACTGAAAATAAGTATTAAAAAGCACATCTAAGTTTATCTAAGATAATAAGATTTTATTTAAAGAGATTATTTCCTCAAATTAATGGAAGTATTTTATAAATAAATTATAAGCTCCTAGTAAAATTTAAATGTTATATGCAGAGGATATGTAAACTTGTCAAAATAGTCTGTTATCTATATACTCAGCATGACAAGCTACATGTACACAGTTTTTTAATGCAACAAACCCTATTTATTACTTCAACCAACAGTTATAAAGTGACTGTGAAAAGCTGGGAGAAAACAAAATAGTCTCTACCCTCAATGAACTTATGCTGAATCATCATCAGCTGTCACTTCATAAGCAGCACTTGTATCTTGTGGTAATTATCAAATCACTACAGAGCTTAACATTTTATAATATTCTTATAGGTGGAGATATAATGAGAAAAAATAATGTGTTTTTATACATGGAAAACGCCACTGATCAGGAGGATATGTGTCTTCAAATTGGCTTTGTGATATTGGAGGTATCCCCAAGATCTAGATGGCTTTATAACCAAAAGGCATTTGTGAGATCTTTAACAGGGATTGCTATGGAAAAAGAAAAATTTAATTAAAGAAAGGATTCAATCCAAATAGCCAGCCACTAACTAGGACAAATTAAATCTTAAGCAATGGTCAAAAACAAAAACACAATTGGTGTTTTGCCAAATGAGCCAATGACATTTAAGCTGAAAAGAAGCACTAAGATTTTGTTTCTGTCTGCACAGGGGTTCTTTTTTTGGTTGTAGATCCCTTTGGCAATGAAGCATAATAGACTCTTTCTCAGAATAATGTTCTTAGATATATAAAATATAGGGGATTGCAAAAGAAACCAATTATATTGAATTATCACAACATTCAAACAAAAACACCAAGTTTCTAGATACCATGGTAACATAATGCCTATAAAACACCATAGTGTTTACTCCATATAATTTTTAAAGTATTCTTTCCATTTATTACAATCATCTAAAATGTATTATGTAGATTGTTATGACATAATAGGTATATATAAATGTTGATGTGCTTGGGATGCTAGAATCTATAGAATTTATGATAATCAGGTAAGTCATATATATATAAAAGTCAATACATTCTGATGGAAAGTGTTGAAAACTTTAAAAAAAAACTATGGTATGTCTAATTTGGGATCTATTAATTCACTATTACTTTATGGAACTTCTATGAAATGAAAAAAGTTATAGAGTGGGTTGTATATATTTGTTTGGGGGCAGTTAGGTGACACAATGGATAGAGCACCAACCCTGCAGTCAGGAGAACCTGAGTTCAAATCTGGCCTTAATTTAATACTTACTATAGCTGTATGACCCTGGGCAAGTCACTTAGGTCCAATTGCCTCACCCTCCCCACCCCAAATTTATTGTTTTTTCTTATATTGAACCAAAAAACTGATGTGTGTCATCTGGGGTCAAACAAACAGAACAGTGTTTCAAATATTTGAAAACAGAAATCGCAGTCTGCCAACAAGTCTCTTCTTATGGCTAAACACAGGATGTGATTTTGAGTCATTTGCCTATCTTGATGTTCTTCTTTTTGCCAATATCATTCCTAAAATGTGATGTCTAAAACCAAACATAATCCTCCAGATGAGGGCTGACTAGGACAAAATACAGTAAAACTATAACACATTTCTTTGTTAAAACATTGTAAATCTATTAAAGAGCCTACGATCACATTAGCTTTTTAACTGCTTGGTTAATCAAGAGTTGCCTCATTTTGAACTTGTAGTTCACTAACTAGGTCTTTTTTCCGATCCAAACTGCTGTTTTGGCACATGTTCTAATTTTTTTCCCCCCCTGAGGCAATTGGGGTTAAATGACTTGCCCAGGATGACACAGCTAGGAAGATTTAAGTGTCTGAGATCAAATTTGAACTCAGGTCCTCCTGACTTCAGGGTTGGTGCTCTATCCCCTGCACTACCGAACTGCCTCACATTTTCTAAATTTTAAACTCATGCAGATAATTTTCAAGCTCAAGCTGAGCATTCATTCTCCCATGCCCATCTTGAAATATTTCATTGTTCTAATCTGTCAAAATACTTTGTCATCAATAAATTTGAAAAGAATACAATTTATATCTTTATCTAAAGTCACTGATTAAAGATTATGGAACAAAAAAGAATAAGAACCTTGTGACGCTCTATTAGAGAGCTTTCAAAGTAAACATTGATCCATTAATCATCATTCTATGGATCTAGTCAGCCTGTTTCAACCCACCTAACTGTACTATCATTTAGTTAATATCTCTCTATCTTGTCCACCAGGATACTATGAGAAACTTTTTGAAATGCCTCGCCGGAATCTTGGTATAATGTGTCTATGGCATTTCCCTGATTTACCGGTCTAGTAAGCCTATTAAAAAAAATTATGAAATTAGATTCATTTGGAATAACTTAATAAATAGTCCATGCAATAACCTAGTTATCCTTGTTTCTCTTTGTACTCATAAAATACTCTTTTATTAATACACACTAGAATTTTGCCAAAGAATCAACAAGTTCACCAATATGTAGTAATTCAAAGACTCTACCTTCTTCCTTTTCCTGAGAACCAAAAAAACCACTGTACATTTTTAATTCTACAGTACCTTTCTTATTCAATACGATGGAACAAAAACTCTGAAAAATGCCACAAGGATCCACCTTGTTAAAGTAATAAAAAAATTTAATTTTACATTTGAAGATGAATGGGAAATAAAAGGAAAATTACCTTATGTGTTCAAGGTCACATGTCACTGATAAGACTGTGAAGAGAAACAAGTCTCTCCACTGCAAACTCAGAATTCTATTCACCATAACATTTTTTATCATTTTGATTAAACTTTACAATTTTCTAAATGCTAGCCAAACATTATGTGAAGCATATAATGGTGGCTGAAAATTAAGTTTAATGTTTTCACCATTTTTTTCCAATTAACAAGTACAAAGACCATCAGTCTAACTTCCTTGTAGTTCTTGCTTGCCTATTGTTTTATGGCTAACCCATCCCTATCCATAACTTAATTCATGAATGAGACACAGACCTTGCTTCATTCTCTAAAAATAATAAAAAATTGGATTCTAATAATTTTCTACCAGTCCTCATGGAAATCTAGATTTAAAAAAAAATTATTATAGCTTTTTATTGACAAAACATATGCATGGGTAATTTTTCAGACCCTTGCAAAAACTTCTATTCCAACTTTTCCCCTCCTTCCTTCCACCCCCTTCCCTAGAGTAGTTAGTAGTAGTCCCATACATGTTAAATATGTCAAAGTATATATTAAATACTACACACACACATATACACATATTTATACAGTTGTCTTCCTACAGAAGAAAAATCAGATTTAGAAAGAAGGTAAAAATAACCTGGGAAGAAAAATAAAAATGCAAGCAAACAAATAATGATAGAAAGAGTGTAAATGCTATGTTGTAGTTCACACTCATTTCCCAGTGTTCTTTTACTGGGTCTAGCTGGTTCTGTTCATTACTGATCAACTGGAACTGATTTGGATCCTCTCATTGTTGAAGATAGCCACTTCCATCAGAATTGATCCTCATAGTATTGTTGCTGAAGTGTATAATGATCTCCTGGTTCTACTCAGAAAATCTAGATCTAAAGAGTTTTTTTTTTTTTTTTTAAACTATGTTTGTATACCATCTCAATTTTTTGAAAGATCAACACATTTCTTATAGGTCTGTCGGAATAGGCTACAAACCAAGCCTTTATTATGGAGCAGCAACCTCTAGCTATAGCCACCTTTTTGCAAGCTAATGTCACACTTTAAAGGTACATCAGGTAAAAGGAATGAGGAGTTGCCAGAAACCACTCCTTTCTTTGAGGGATATTATCACTAATGAGATCACCCCAGTAGTCATGACTTACTTAAGCAGAAGGTACACTAATGTGCCTTCTTGGATCAAATGTACAGAATTATTGAGAAAAAAAAAAATAAGCAAAACATAAGGACATAAGGAGAAAGGAATAAAATACTATCAAGGAAAAAGAAGGCATTACATGTCAGGAATTGGTTAATCTTAGGACTCCAAAGAGATTTGAGCTAAAAAATGGAGATCAGCTTTTAGAAGAATAGTCAAAAATGGTTTATATGCTTACAATTTGCAGCTCAAAACAAAACAAAAAAAGCTGTGTGCCATAAATGTCACTTTACTCAAGACCACATGGGTTTACCATTAAAAGCAAAAGCTATTGACTCCACAAGACGTTTCTTTATTTGAATGTTACAATATGTTATTAGCCCTTAGAAAGCATTTCCTAAATTGAATTATTATTATTATTTTTTTTACATTAGGAAATTGGGTTTTTGGCCTTTCCCTTAAAAACTCACTGGGGTCTTTTATTCTGCACTCTTGACTTGTCAAATCATGTTACTTTGTCCAATTTTGTCCCCTTATACTCAGTACTGTATCTTTACCTTTATCTCTCACCAGCCTATCACAAAATCTCATCCTTGCTATACTTATCTTTCACACTAGCTGCCTGCAGTCTATCCTAAACACTTTTACCAAAGTTGTATTCTCTACTATGGTAGGAATCAATCTTTCTACTTGATTCCTATCTTTACTCCCTCCATCCATTCACCCTTTCCCTAAATCCCTTAAGGGGACTTTTCAGTTTAAGTGAGGTCCAAAATCCTTACCTTTTGTTCCACAGTGCATGAAATCTACTTCATTTCATTTCTTCTCTGTCTAAAGGTTTGTAATAAATCTCCTTTCTATCATACTCCCTGCTCTGAGTTTCTCTCAATTTACTACTGCATGCATCAAGTGGCCATTGACACTCCATAAGTTCCTTCCTTTCCCCCCAATAACTCCAAGATTCCTCCCTCCATTTAAATTAATTCTTTAAATCTCACTTACAGGAAAAAATAAAAAGTTGACTGCTCTACCATCTATACCAAAATTCAAATTTACACATTAATTGGACTTTTGTCTTTTTTGCACACCTAGCAATTACTAATTAAAAGTCCATTCACATTCTGACTTGATGTTTCATACTTTATAAAATAGTTTCCTTGGACAAAAATAGAATCAAACAAGATTCAGGGCAACCCTAGAGAGGAAATCACAAAAAAACCTGCATGCAGCCTTCATATATATATAATAACTGTGTGCACTACACTTCAATACATCGTTGATTAGTTTAGAATGTGGTTCACACTGACTCATATACAAGTGGTAAAATGTTTTTTTCCCTCAATTTATTAACCATGAGACATTTCCATATTAAAACATAAACACTTAATCTTAATGAATTTAAATAAGAGAAGATAAAGAGAATTCAGGGCAAGTTATCATACACTTTAGAATGCATTGTTCTGGGGCTACTATAAATCCTTATAAACATTAAAGGTAGCCCTGAAGAGGAAAAGAAGTCATTAAAAGTCAACATGAAGCCCAAAAGAATGTCTCAAGCTAGAACTACTCAGTAAAAAATAAGGTGAAATATCTAGAAAAACTTAAATAGTTTACAGCTAAGTAGTCTACAAGGAGAGTAGTGGCAGAACACCTGAAAAGATATAGGAGATTAAAGTTATGCCAAGAGAACAGATTTTACCTGTGGTATACCTCAAGGAAAGCATTTTGTCAAGTATAAAGTACTATACATACAATAGGTCTATTACTAAAATTATTCAGATTAAATGCTGAGTCAAATGCTGGACAGCAGTAAGCAGGATATGAGAATAAGATATCACTGTAGCCACGGCCCAGCAAGACAGCAATTGATCCATTACTTTTTTATTTTTGAGAGTAAAGCTACTAGCAATGGGAGATTTTCTAGTTCTTAATGAGCATGGACTACATAGGGTTCTTAACACTATGGTCTTTCGATGAGAAAATAAAATAAGAAACACTTAAGTATCCTTCTTTTAGCTATACTTTAGGTATCCTTTTTGGTAGGATCTCATCCAGGAATTATAACACCAACTTTATCTCTTTTATTAAGCAGAAAATAATGGAAAGAGCAATCCAAAGTTCTGCCTCAAAGATCATTATGGAAGTGAAAACTATATTGACACAAACTAAGAAATGATATTCAATTAATATGCATTTCCAAGGTCAATTCCAGTCATGAAAGAGAGGTAGCATAAAAGGTGCAGGGTCCTTGGATGAAGTAGTATTACTATTGCAGTATGCAGCAAGGTCCTTGGGTAAAGCAGTATTACAATGAGCTAGAAAATGTTAAAAACTAGAATATCTTGAGATGACAAGAGATTGAGGAAATAACCTCCAGTAATTTTGTTTTGGATTTTCCAGTAAAGGAACTCCAATCCTTACAAGCAGCAAAATACTGGGTTAAACTGCTTCTGGCCTTGTTATTTTGCTCACATTGCTAATTGGCAAGAGAGAGGTTAGTATATGTTCTTTTTCTAGGACCCCCTCCCCCCAAAAAAAAGGCAACTCCATTTTTAGCATGCTAGGAGTAAAGTGGCCCAGTAATAAGGATAGGCCTTGAGTTTCCTCTTCTGGAGAAAGCAGCTTTCAAAATAAGCCTTTTAAACTTTGGGGTTTTTTGCTTTTAAATTTTGTAAGCTATAAAGTACTATATAAAGGTGAATTGCTACCATTAACCATATATTTAAATTACCTTACAGCCTAATAAGATAGTCGTATGCTTCAATCAAATATCAGACTACAGTAGAAAGGGGAAAGGGGAACAAGTATTTATTAATTACCCACTACTATGTTCCAGGAACTGTGCTAAGTCACTTAGTCAAGATGGAAAAGAATATTGCTGTAGAAAAGAAGATACCTTAGAATGCCAGAATTCAGAAGTTGAGTTTTAAACCAAGAAATCTCCTTGGGCAAAAAAACCCAAACATTTATTACCAGGTCTACAAGCAGCACCAGTCAATCTTACATAATTATATGAATGTTATCAATGTTAGATTATAAATTCTAGGTTGGCAGCTTTTTAATGTGTAAGGACTAAAAAAAGTTTCTTTTTGAAACAGAAGCTTTTGAATCATCATACATACCTCAGATACATATACATGCATTTAACTAATTTTACCACTGACAACAAACATAATTTAATATCATTATAAGTTTTACATGTTGGACTGTTGGCAAAATAAACAAAATGTTATGGGCCAGAACTCTGAACTTGAAACAAAGGATTCTTACAAGGTACTAAGTCAGTGGAATTGATAGAAACAATTATCTAATTTAGCATGGTTGAGTATGATTGACAATCTTATAAGGAGATGTTATGGGCCAGAACAAGGTAGTAAGTGGAATGGAGGAGACAATGGTTAAATCTAGTTTAGCATTGATTTAATCCTACAACAAATAATGGTTTCCTAGTGATATAATAATTGGTGTATACTGAGTGTGGTGCATATAAGCTAGAAGCTCTCAGGGCCAGAAGAGACAAGCACACTAGAAGCTCTTGAGGGCTGAGACAGATTCGTTTCATCTTCCACATTTGTTGTGGCTGGAGGCTGAAGCACAAACCCTTGGAAGTTGGGGAGTTTCAGAAGCCAGAGAAGGCAGCTGGGAGCTCAAGCCCTCAGAACCAAGGAGACAGATAGGCCTCTAAGAAAGCTTAACCAAAGATGACAGGAACAAATAATGACAAATGTTGGAGGGGATGTGGGGAAATTGGGACACTAATACATTGCTGGTGGAGTTGTGAAAGAATCCAGCCATTCTGGAGAGCAATCTGGAATTATGCCCAAAAAGTTATCAAACTGTGCATACCCTTTGACCCAGCAGCGCTACTACTGGGATTATATCCCAAAGAAATACTAAAGAGCGGAAAGAGACATATATGTGCCAAAATGTTTGTGGCAGCTCTTTTTGTTGTAGCTAGAAACTGGAAGATGAATGGATGTCCATCAGTTGGAGAATGGTTGGGTAAATTGTGGTATATGAAGGTTATGGAATATTATTGCTCGGTAAGAAATGACCAGCAGGAGGAATACAGAGAGGCCTGGAGAGACTTAAATCAACTGATGCTGAGTGAAATGAGCAGAACCAGAAGATCACTGTACACTTCAACAACAATACTGTATGGGGATGTATTCTGATGGAAGTGGAAATCTTCAACATAAAGAAGATCCAACTCACTTCCAGTTGATCAATGATGGACAGGGGTAGCTGCACCCAGAGAAGAAACACTGGGAGGGGAATGAAAATTGTTAGCACTAATATCTGTCTGCCCAGGTTGCATGTACCTTCGGATTCTAATGTTTATTGTGCAACAAGAAAATGATATTCGCACACATGTATTGTACCTAGACTATATTGTAACACATGTAAAATGTATGGTATTGCCTGTCGTCGGGGTGAGGGAATAGACGGAGGGGGGGTAATTTGGAAAAATGAATACAAGGGATAATATTATATAAAATATATATATATATATATATATATATAATTAAAAAAAAAAAAAAAAAGAAAAGAAAGCTTAACCAGGCCCCAGGAAAGGAGATAAGACTTTGAAAGAGATAATAAAGGATTTGGACTTTAACACCTAGGCTGCGCTTGTGGTGATGACTGAACTAAAACAAAGACTGCCTCCAGAGACCCCAAGAAAACCTCAACAGAGAACATTACATTTTAGAGAGAACACAAAATCACATAGTTCTCAAAGGAATCAAAGTATCGGCAAAAACTTACTAGTCTTATGATTTAGGACAAGTTTAACCTATCAGTTCTTCAACTTTATCATCTGTAAAATGGATTAATATTTACAATTGCCTACATTCAACTGAAGACACTTATTTCGTGGCTACTTTGTGCAAGGCATTGTGCTAGGAAGCAAAGGGGAAAAAAAAATTTCCCTAACCTCAAGGACCTTACATTCTAAGTAGAGATTCAATAACTACAGATAAGTCCAATACCTCAAAGGGCTATTGTGGGGATCAAAAGAGCTATTATATAAAAAACACTTTGAAAACTGACAAAGCACCATTCAGATAAAAGGTTTTTTTTTGGGTAACAAATAAAAATTGTACCAAAAATTTAATCCACTAACACTAATACAAATAAAAGGCCTTTTTTTTTTTTTTTTTTTTTTTGGACAGTAACAATTAGAAATAGTACAAAAAGAATTTAATCCACTATTATAAAGCTATTCCCTTTCTTCTTTTCTACTCTCAATAGGTGCTCTCCCAGATAATTTTGATATCTGAAAATGTAACAAATAACTATTTCATATAACCTGAAATACTATCTCTATTCTTCTAAAGTCCATCTAGTTTGATCTATATAAAAAGATACATAATATATATATGTATTATTGACATGAGAGGAACAGCCAGCTGGGCATAAGCAATTTTTAACCTTTCTAATCAAAGAAGTATCTCCACCCATGGCATTAAAGTTAATAACCTATGGCTCCTTTGGGATTTTCAATTGCTACTGGAATTCCTGGTAATAGTCAAAAGCATTATTTTCACCTATACTTAACACAGATGTTACAACTTTTCCCTTTAATGTAGAAAACAGTAATGCTCCCTTTGTGACCTTCTAGTAGCAATGCTCTATCAGTAATACAGTGCAAAAAAAGCACAGGACTTGGAGGCAAAGCACTTGGACTTGAAATACCTGTGTGATTTGGAGTAAGTCACTTAACCTCTCCAGGTCTTAGTTTCTTCATCTGTAAGATGAGAAGATTTGGCTAGATGACCTCTAGAGTCCATTCCAGCACTACCCATTCTATATATGTGGAAGTATAAGGAACAAGATAAAGAGTCATAATATTTCATCACATGACATTCTGAGTAGATTTAAGCATTTGTTTCTTTTTTCATTTGAGATAACTCAACTTAACCATTCATTCTTCTAAGTCCCTCCTTTCTACCACAAGCCATATAAAGCCCAGAGGCACTCTCTTCTTCCTAGCTTAGGAATGAGTTAAATAATTTAAGTTCAGGCCTTTACAATACAAGTCTGGTTGCTTTGCTGAGAGAAATTTAAAAAATGACTCGTGCCCATGCTGCAAGAGACAAGAGTTTTCTGCAACTAGTGGAAGCCAACATTGTTATCCGCAGCCCCACAATAAAAATCTTACTTCCACAAAGGTCCTGGATATTCCTTTAATAAAATTCTACTTTTCTTCAGGTTCCCATAAAAACCAAGGGCTAAGGAATCAATAACTCTGAATAATGAAGCTTTTTACATATAAACACAAGTTTAAACAAATGTATAGTTTTACTTTAAGAAACACAGAAGCATATCAATATATGTGTTCGGTTCACATTTGGATTTTGCAAATATAAGTTGAGGAATATGTGACTAGACCTACACCTAAAAAAAGAGAGGTTTTGTTAAACTGCAAGATTAAGGGGAAAAATATTATATGGCAGCCCCCCAAAAAAGCTATTGCTATCTACAAAGAAGAATTTTTTGTTGTTACATCATTTTTCAGTCATGTCCAACCCTCTGTGATCCCATTGGGCTCTTCTTGGCAAAGACGTTATTATACTTTGTCATTCCTTCTACAATCAAGTCTTCCAGAAGAGGAAGAATAATCACAATTAGAAAGGTAAGAGACCCATTTGACTCTGCCCTGAGTGGACCACATCTGTAGTTCTGTGTTTCATTCCAGGAACCAAATTTTTGGAAGGACAAGGTAGTGTCCAAAGCAAGGCAATGAATAAATTGAGGAACCTTAAGACTATACTAGTTGAGACTGGATTAAAAGGAACTCGAGATTCTGGAGGAGAGAAGATATATTGTGGACACAATAGCTACCTTCAAATTTTACAGATGAGGAAACTAAGGAAAATAAGTGACTTGCTCAGGATCACACTGATATTAAATATATTTGACATAAGATTTAAATTTATGAAGAAGAATCTCCTTAACTCCAGACCCAACACTTTATGCACTTTATCTCCTAGCTGCCCAAACAACAACCTTTAAAGTGACTGGGAAGAAAAGTTTGCTAAGGGGTAGCAATTAGTAATACTTCTCTATCTACCAACCCTAGATCAAGTTCAGTTCTGGGCCTGATTCTTGAACTCAGATTTACAGTCTACTACAAGTGGAATTACATTTAAACTTTAAAACAGCCAGTCATATCTATCTTGGAATATCCTGGGGAGTTCAGTTAGGATTCTCTTCAATCTGGTTCTAAGGATGCAAAGCTAAATCATAAGACTCAAAAATCCCAAGAATGAGGGATTCATTCGTTCACCAAATGTTTGCATCAGGATGTTAAGGGGCTCCATTTTTTGGGTTAACAAAGTCTAATATATGTATGTATGTCTTCAGTTTACTTTTCCTCAAGGTGCTATATATAATCTAGTCTAAAACTGATCTAAGAACACAATTATTAAAAAGGGCAAGTATAATGTACCACAAATTCATTACAAGTAGTACTAAGACTCATAGTTGAGAAAAGGGAGAGATAGTTTTGGCAAGAGTAATCTGGCCAAACTTCATGGAAAAGATTTTGAGTTCTGTCTTGAATGGTGATGGGTGAAGACTGAAGGTTCAGGAAGGAGATTATCTTGCACAATAGATCAGTTACAAACAGGAGCATGAAGGACAGTAATGATTTATAGGTTTATTGTCATTTTGATCTAATTTAAATAGAAAAAAAGTGTCTCCTCAAATAAATCCAGGAAAATTGCACAAACACACCTCAAATGTCACTACACAGAAACCATGCAAAGAAATTCACTCAAGAACCTCCATAATTCATTTTAACACATCAAAAAATTTTTACTCAAATCATTCAAGGAAAATAAGGTGTAAATAAAAGTTAGATGATTATTTTAGTTTAGTGTACCAAAAAATGTCTTTAATTTTTAAAATCTTAATTTTTCCTTCCTAAAAATAAATTTAATCTCAAAGAAGCAATAAATGACATTGCTCTGGAAAAAGTATATAAATACTGCCCTGGCCTCAAGCAATATATGCATCCCTTCCTCCGGTAGCAGTTAAAAGCGCCTAAAGCTCTTAGTGGTAGGCTTTTGCTTTTCACACACAGGATGACAAAGCTTTCAGTTGCTAAGATAAATTGACTTCAGAAATAATGGGAAACACCCCCCCCCTCAACAATAACTATGGAGGGTTGAGCAAAATATACACACAAAAACTATGCCTTAGAGGAAAAAGAGAAAGACTTAAAGGCTCTTGCATTACGTATGTATGTATGTATGTATGTATGTATGTATGTATATCATAATCCCGTCGGTGAAAAGAAAGGAGTCCGTATACCATAGTAACCTGGAACTGGAGTCTTAATGAGGTCCCATCCTCCCCTATCTTCATCATCTCCCCACAAAACTAAAGAAAAACAGAAATACCTAATAAATTAGGTAATAACGACAATTTCCCTTAATTGTCTCCCTTGATACTTTTAGGGGATTAAAATCATTAGCATAGTCCCACCTAGCATCACCCTCCCATATTTCATATTTTAGTAATTATTCCGTTTCCCGTAACCTGCTCCAGAGGTCTCACCTTTGAAGAACACATCTCTGACTCCTCCACCCTAGTCTCTCTCTCCCCAATGAGTGGACAAGAAAAATTCTCCACATCCTCCAGCAAGAAAAGGCTAGCCAAGGGGGTAAAAGCGCGCCCGGGAAAAAGCCAGAGAGCCAGGAAGGCCTGGGAATCAGAGAGTATCTATTGGACTCGCCTTTAAAAATAAACTAACTCCAACAGCAAAGCTAGAAACTACCGCTCCAAATACTCAAGTCACCCCCCTCCCCCAGCGCCACAGAGATAAGGATGGCAGGGAAGTGCTACAAGGGAAAATGGGTCTCGCGTTTGACATCCTGGGTCACCCCCAAGGAGCAGCAAGCATCCAAAGGCTTGGAGTCCAAAGGAGGGGTTAATTGTGGGTAAATCAAGCCGTTTCCTCCCGCCCGGACCCCACCCCATCTGCATCTGTCTCAGTCCCTCTTTCTCTTTTCCCCGCACTTCCTGATGACCCCACCTCTCCCAACCTGGGCGCAAAGTCCGTCACGCTTAGAAGAGCGCCCCCCCCCTTCACTTCCCGATGTCTCCTCTCCCGCACGCCCCCTCCCCCAAAAGCCAGGCCAGCCTCCCCGCCCCTAGCACTGCAGTAGCGCCGACCCCTCGACCCAGCTCAAGACACGCGCGCGCGCGCACGTACACACATATTCACAAGCACATAGTCGTGCCCACGAGCCCCGCTGCCCACGAACACACAAAAGCTTCTACAGCCTCTCTGCACTCCCCCTCCCACCCCAGGCCGAACCCGAAGAATCAATGAAGCCGCGGCTGTCGGCCGGTGGGCCCTCCCGGCTCTCTGCTCTTCCCCTCGGGAGCCAGGCCCCGCGCTCACCATCGCTGCGCTTTATTTCCACGTATATCCCGATCTGGATCTTGCCGAAGTTGGCCGCTGCCATCACCTCATCGGGAGAAGAGGCTGAGGACTAGGCGGCGGCGGCTGCGGGTGCAAGGCTGGGCAGGGGCGGGGGAGGAAGGGGCGCGGGAGGGGAGGGGGCGGAGAAGGAGGTAAGGAAGACGGAGGGTGGGGGACGCCGGGACGGTTATCGCCTGGAGTGGAGGCGGCGGGAGCGTGGAGGGAGAGCGAAGGAGGCGGAGCCGAGCTACACCCACCGGGGCTGCAGCTGCGGCAGGAGGCCGAGGTGGAGCGGGGCCGGAGCCGGGGCCGGGGCCGCGGCGGGGAGGGGAGGGGAGAGGGAGGGCCTGAGCTACCAGCCTCGTCTGGGATAAAGCCGACGCGGGCAAGGCCACTAGCAACGCGCCTGCGCGGAAGGGATCTTCCATCTCCTTCTCTTCCCTCCTCCCCCTCACGCACTCGTCTTGCCCCGCCCAACTCCGCGGAGCTTAGCGTCATAGCGCCCCGCGGAGTTGAGGAGACTGGCTGGCGGGCTGAGGGGGAAGAGGGAGGCGCGTGCGCCGCGGTAGGGAGGGTCTCTCTCGCGCGCGCGACTTTGGTTGGCAGGCGTGGTCTGGAAAACTAGTGGAGAGCCCTGGAGCCAGGGTTTCGGAGCTCTCTGGTTGGCCGTCTTGCTTGTTAGTTGATGCTGCTACAGCTACGAGCCGTGCGGCCGAGGCCGCTGCAGAGACTACGTAGGGCCCCCACCCGTTTGGCGAGGGTTGACTTCGGGATCTGGGGACGTGAGCGTGGCACTAGAGCGTTTGCCCTCTCAGAATGACGCTCTGCTTCTCCACTAGTACCAGGCCGGCCCAAGAGCCCTCCCGCGGGGCGCCCCCACGTCGTGCCTAATCAAACATCTTGCTGTTCTTAGCTGGAATTGGAATGAAGAACCACGGGTCTGCCTTCCCACCTTGAAACCTGCCTGCAAAGGAAAGAAACCGCAGGGAAATCTCTCCCTACTTGTTCGGTAAATGCAATGAGCAAAATGACTCTCATCCCGCGGAGCTGACTGGCGCCGACGCTCCTCCCCAAAGAAAACAGCGGCGAGGGAATGATGACACAGCCTGAGGTTTTACCCATGTCACTGGACTAAGGGGACCGAGGGAGCAGCGTCAACTACTGATGATGCTGGAGTCCTTGGGAAGTGGTGGCCCGCGTGGGGAGAGAAGCGTGACGTCAAGAAGACCTGAATTCAAATTGGAATGGGAGGGTAGTGCTGTGGCCCTGGCCGAGTCACATGCCTTCTTTTAACCTCCGTGTCTTCTACTGTAAAAATGAGTTGAACTCGGTGGCCCCTAAGTTATGTCCCAGTTTTAAATCTATGAGCCATTGATTTTTACCAAAAACGTTATAATGGGTAACACACTCGGTCGTCTCTACCCCCACTGTGCGTGACATTTCTGCTAAATAAATCGAAAGGATTTCTACACCAAGCTTGGATTCAGAAGGTCTCCTCCAAAACTGCTCCTTTCTGTATCTAGCTTCCAGCTGTGAAGGCTTGGATTCTAACTCTCACATTCCCAGGCCTTTTAAACTTCCAGGGTGGGATATTTTCTTCCCTACCCTTAGAACAGAAAGCTAGGAAGCTGACAGGAGTCTTACTGCCCATACTCTTAACTTCCATTACAGATTTTTTTTTAATTGTTTCAAATATTGGATGTAATATGGGGGAGAGGGAGAAGGCTACACCTGTGAATTTTGGGGGGACTTGCAGAAACCCATATTGCTCATGGGTAGGTCATAGCAATATAATTAAATTAATTTACTTATTTGATCCATACCAGCCAAATTAATAGATCATTTTATAGAACTAGAAAGCATAACAAATTTCCTTTGGAAAATAAAAAGTCAAGAACACTAAGGGAAGTGGGAAAGTAGGAAGATGATAGGCCCAGATCTCAATCTCAAACTAAATGCCATAATAAAACAATTTGGTACCGCTTAAAGGAGAGAAGTTGATCAGTGGAATAGAAAAGGTACACACAATATACAGAAGCAAACATACAGTAGCATAGTGTTCAATGGCCCTAGGACCCTAGTTTCTGGGGTAAGAAGTGTAATGTTCTCTCTAAAATGTAATATTCTCTGTTGTAAGTTTTTTTGGGAACTCTGGAGGAAGCCTTCCTTTCAGTTCAGTAATCCCCACAAATCCTTTATTGTCTCCTTCAAAGTCCTATCTCCTTCACTTGGGACTGGACTAGTTTTTTAAGAGGCCTATCTCTCTCCTTGATTCCAAGAGCTTGAGCTCCTGCTTCCTTTTCTGCCCTTTGAATCCAAAGGTTTGTGCTTCAGCCTCTAGCCACCACAAAGGTGGAAGATGGAATGAATCTGTCTCCTCCTCCGAGAGCTTCTAGTGGGCTTCTCCTTCCTGTCCCTGACAGCTCTTCCTTATGTGCTCCAGACTGAGTATACACCAATCATTATATCACTTAGAAATCATTATCTGTTGTAGGATTAAATCAATGCTAAACTAGATTTAACCACTGTCTCCTCAATTCCACTCAGTACCTTGTTTCAAGTTCTGGCCCATAACAAGAAGTCCCTTTAACAAAAACTTTTGGGAAAAACTGGAAAGCCATACAGCAAAAACTAAATATAGACCAACATCTCATTCCATATACCAAGACAAGTTTCAAATACATACATGGTTTAGCTATAAAATGTGATATAAAAAAAAAATTTAGGTATAAAAGGTGATATAAGTAAACTAGAAGAGAAACAAATTAGCTTTTCTGATGAGGGGAAAAGTTATTTTCTTTAAAAATTTTCCCCCAAATCCATAATATTCCTATGCAACATTTTTCAAATTTCACAAAGCAAAAAACTAAGCATTATAATAGGATAAAACAATGTTGTAAATTTAAAATTTGAAATATAAAACATTGCCACTGAGATAACATTAATCCAATTGAATTCATCTCGAAATCATTTTACATGGAAAATTGACTTCAGCTATTAATTTCAACACTCTATTTTAGTTCCACTTAGAAACCAGTAAGGAATAGTTATAACTTTTCCTCTTACAGATGCAAAAATAGTTAAAACCAGCAGCTATATTTTTATATAGTGTTTTTCCTACTTATATGTCCCTCCCTTACCTCACTTTTTTTTTTAAGATGATAGACAATTTGACATAACTTACACATGTGAAATATTTCCATATTAGTCACAGAAGTGAAACAAAAACTGATCAAAAAGTGGCAGACAGCTACAAAATAGAATAAAGTAAAAAAAAGTATGCTTTAGTCTTCATTCAGAATCCATCAGTTCTTTATCTGGAAATGGAGAGCATTTTACTTCAGGAGTACTTTCTACTTGTCTCAGATCATTGTATTGCTAAGAAGAGCTTCTCAGTTAATCATCACACAATGTTGCTGATACTATATACAATGTTTTCCCAGTTCTGCTTATTTCACTTTGCATCAGTTCATACAAGTCTTTCCAGATTTTTCTGAAATCTGCTTGTTCATCATTTCCTATTGTATAATTGTATTTCATTACATTCATAAATAGTTTGTTCAACCATTCCCAGACTTAATGGGTACTCCCTCAATTTTCAATATTTTGCCAGCATGAAAAGAGCTGCTATAAATATTTTTGTACATGTAGATTCATTTCCCTTTCTTATGATCTCTTTGGGATACAGACCTAATAGTGATATTACTGAATTAAAAGGTACATACAATTTGGTTGCCTTTTGAGCATAGCTCCAAATTGTCTCCAGAATGGTTAAATCAGTTCACAGCTCCATTAGTGTTACAATTTCCTCACATCCTCTACAACATTTCTTTTTTTTTTTTTTGGTCATATTAGCCAATCTGATATGTGTAAGGTGGTACCTCAAGAATTGTTTTATTTTAATTTCTTTAATCAAAAGTGTCTTAGAATACTACTTCATATACCTGTAGATAACTTTGATTCCTTTATCTGAAAACTTTCTGTTCATATCCTTTGACCATTTACCTATTGAAGGATTTGTATTCTTATAAATTTAACTCAGTTCTTTATATATTCAAGAAATGAGGCCTTTATCAGAGACACTTGCTAAAAAATTATTTCCTAGTTTTCTGCTTTCCTTCTTATCCCAGTTGCTTGTACAAAAGGTTTTTTTTTTTTTTATTTAAATAATTAAAATTGTCTATTTAAAAAAAAAATGTGTAATTCTCTCTATCTCTTGTTTGGTCATGAATTTTTTCCTTCTCCATAGATCTGATAAATAGGTTATTTTAGTATTAATATTACTTCATTATCCATGGTACCTTTTAGCAAGATGTAGTTTCCTTCTTTACCGCTCTAATTAGGTCTATTTTTGTTTTTGTTTTGTCTGAGATCAGGATTGCTACTTTTTTTTCACTTGAGCTAAAACATGAAAGATTCTGCTTCAGCCCCTTACTTTTATTGTGTGTGTGTCTCTCTGCTTTAAATATGTTTCTTGGTTTTTTGTTATTATTAAAACTTTTTTTTATTTTCAAAGCATATGCAAAGATAATTTTCAATATTTATTCCTGCAAAACTTTATGTTCCAATTTTTTTCCCTTCCTTCCCCCTCACTCCCCTAGACTGCAGGTAATCTAATATATGTTAAACATGTGCAATCGTTCTGTATATATTTCCACAACTATCATGCTGCACAGCACAAGAAAAATCAGATCAAAAAAGGAAAAAAATGAGAAAGAAAACAAAATGCAAACAACAAAAACGAGTGAAAATACTGTGGTGTGATCTATACTCAGTCCCCACAGTCCTCTCTCTATGTGCAGATGGCTCTCTTCATAAATGTGTTTCTTGTAAACAACATATTATTAAATTCTGGTTTTTTATCCACTCTGCTAGGCACTTCCATTTTATAGAAGATTCATCCTATTCTCATCCACAGTTGTGTCTACTGTTTATTTTCCCTCCATGCTATGTAATCACAGATAGACCTGACTTTTTAAATGATTGGAGACAACCTGGCTTTGTAGATAAATAACCTGACCTTCAAAGTCAGAAAAACCTAAGTACTACTTTAAACATATGTTGGAAAAAAAAAAAAAAACATATGTTGGGCAAATTTCTTAACTTTTCAAGACTCAGGCAACCCTGATACTATAAATTCTATATTGCTTGCTGATATGCCTTAGTAGAGGGAATGTCTACCCCAAAAACTTCCCACATGTATAAAAAGTTCTCCAAATCAGTAAAATCAGAGGTGTGGTGGGTACTAATTTTAAGCTTGACACATTAAAAAATATATATTTAAAATACATTTTTATCTGTTTTCTTACATCATTTACATTTTTCAATGTATCCCTCTTCCATCCTTCTCATAGAACGATCTCTTGTAAAAATAAAAATAGCATAACATTGCCAAAACAATACTTCCAAACATTGAAAAACTCTGACATGTGTAGTGTTCCACACCAGCAGCTCCCCACCTTTACAAAGAGAGGAGGGAGGTGCCTTCTCTAACCTTTTATTTGAAGTCAACCTTAAATTATAATCTCACTGCCTTCAGGCTCAATGGTTCTCATTCTTTCCATTTTCATTGTAGTCTATCTGTCTTGTTTTTTTCTAGTTTATCTTACTTCATGTTGTGTAAGTTCATATAGTTCATAATTTTCCCATGATTCTTTTCCACTCATTATTTTCATTGTTTCTTATATCACAGTAATATTCCATTCATTTCATATACCACAATTTGTGCAGCCATTTCCCTCTCAGTCAATGGATACTTATTTTGTTTCCAGTTCTTTGCTACTATAAAAAATGTAGTTATAAATACTATATATATGTACATTGTATCAGGGATCTCAAGAAATGAGTACATGACTCATGGAATCTCTGGGTCAGAGGGTATAGAAATTTTACTAATCTTCTTTTCATAATTCTAAATTGTTTTTCCAAAATGGCAGGATTAATTCTCAGTTTTGCCAAAGGAAATTAACATGTTTAAAAAAAAAAAAAAACAACCTCAACCCTTCTAACATCGACTTTCTTTACTTTTGTTATTTTTGCTATTGTACTGTGTATTGTACTTAGTTTTCTTATAAGTGATTTGGAGCTTTCTTTTGTAGAGTTGTTAATAGTATGTTCTTTTTTCCTTTTAAGGAACTGTTTGTTCATATTTTTTGATTATATCTGTTAGGGAGTGAATTGATAATTTTTTGCTAAATGATTACTGGAAAATAATAGGAGATGTTGGATTAAAATTAAAATATAGATAATATTTTAAAAATTATTTAATGAACTAAGGTACCTATCTAATATAATATCTATTATTTAGACAACATACAAAATAGCTTCTACTTTTAAAATTTTCTGTTAAGATTGTCAATTTCATTTAAGTTGTAATGGATAGTAGGTAATGTACAAAAATAAATTGCTTTAACATTGATAATGTTTGTTTGAACATTCAAACAAATAAATGGTTGGAGCATTTCTAAGATTTTATTTCCATAGTAGTGTTTGATCCAGTCAGGGTATAATCACTTTTCCTTATAATCTCAAAGGAAAAATAATTCATGAAATCCTGCAAATCATTCATTGATGTTATTTTCAATTAGAATAGGATTTGTTAGCCTAACTCAGAAATATTATATATATGTATATATATATATATATATATGAAACTCAGTTGTTGACAAATATTATTACTGAAACATCATGATAAGTGCACTTAACTTAGGTTAGAATTTAGCTCTGCTGTTTATCTTCAGTGTGACTTTGAGTTTATCATTTAACTTCTTTAAGCCTCAGTTTTTTCTCATTTGTAAAATGGGGATAATGATACTTTTACCCCCTACTTCACTGGCATGTTTTGAGGATCAAATGAGATAATGTGTATAAAGCTCTGCATAAATGCAAACTTATTATTATAATTGCCTCCCTAAAGGTTTCTGTACCATTCATTAAGGTTGACATGTTCTTTGGAGCTTTTGTGATATATAATTAAAAAGTTTTAACCTCATCCATGTACCATCTGAAAAATATAGCATTATAAAGTATCTGCATCTACTTATCCCATTAAAAATATGACACATATCCTTGTAGACATATTGCATAAACTTTTAAATTATATATCAGAATCAGAAGGCCCCAGTTTAATGCCTCATCATAATAGAATAATAACTCAAGGTTCTTGAAGGCTTTTCTAGTAGAATGCAAGAAATTTCTGACATTCTGGAAAGGCATTGAATATGGTCCTAGATATATTTCCTTTTTAAAGACCATCTAGCTAAGGATAGAAAGGGTTATCATTAGAAGGCTGGCCATTTGGCTGAGATGCTAATATTCACATTATTTTTAGGACATGCATTAATATTAACTTAATTTTTTGATGCTCTGTACTTCAGATTTTTATTCAATGACCAAAGAGTAAACATTGAAAGAATTAAATAGAGGATGGTTCATAGGTTTTCTTTGGAGAGAAAAATACAAAGGTTGGTAAAGTTTTAATATGTATATTTGGTTTTCTCATGAGCATTTGAAGATCATTATGAAGATATCTATATGCTAATATCTGTTGAAAAAATTATACAGAAGAAAAATTCTGTATAGATATTGATAAGACATGCCAGGTTTTTAACATATACTCCAATGTAATTCTCTTTCTGGAATGTACTATGCTGATTGTATAAGTCCCAGAATTTTTCAGAGCTTATTAAATGAACTCTATTATCATTCAAGAAAATTGGGTGGGAGGAATTCTGGGAAGATGGGAAGTGGTTGGTAAATTTCAAGCTCTATGGATTTCTTCCACAAATAGAACAAATTTGCATCTTGGGGCTAACATAGACTAGTGAAAAATCAAGAAGACTTGGGGCAGTTTGATATAACCCTCCTGATATAACCCAAGAAGATCCAAAGAAAGACCTGGGGTCCAAGATTAACCCAAATGAAGGGCAAACACCTCCAGGGTAGCTCCTTAGAAACATCAAGGAGGGAAATCCTGGGACTACCTAGGTATGGCTGGGGCCTCAGCAGAAACTATAAAATTTTTCACTTCCTGGATTGTTCGTGCAGTTGGGGTCTGAGTCTGGGAAGACAGAGGGAACCTTGCTGATTAAGAATACCAGGGTCAGCTGATTAATAATGCTTATTGGTGAATGCAGAGGCAGTGGGACAGAGACCTGCTAACTACAGGCACTTAATTGAGTGGAAAGCTCTTGGTTTAGGGTTCCTGGCCAGATGAGAGAGCTGAAGTAAAGTCAGAGACACTATTTCCCACTATCCGATCCAGGATTAGAGGTGTTTACATTAATGCCTCTTTTTTTTTTTTTTTTTTTTTTTTTTAATGAACCAGCAAAGAAGAAAGAAGTCTAGCATAGAAACATACTATGGAAGTAAGGAATTAAAAAAAAAAAAAAAAAACCAAAAGCAAAAAACTGCTACCCCAAAGAGTAATGTGAAATGGCTCCCTGCCCAGAGAGAATTTATAGAAGAACTCAAAAAAGAATTTTAAAATCAAATGAGAAACAATGAGGAAAAACTAAAACAAACATCCAGGAAAAACAAGAAGATTGCAAAGAAAAAAAAAAGTTAGCCAACTAGAAAAGGAGATATAGATGAAAATAATTCTTTGAAAATTAGAATTGGGCAAGGGGAAGCCGGTGAATCTATGAGAGATCAAAAAATAAAACAAATCGTAAAGAATGAAAAAGTAGGACAGAATGTGAAAAATAAGAAAAATGACATACCTAGAGAACAGATCAAGAAAAGAAAATATAAGAATAATTGGATTGCTTGAAAGTTATGACCAAAAAAACCCCACTTAGATTCAACCCATTCTGGAGAGCAATTTGGAACTATGCCCAAAAGCCTGCCAAACTGTTCATACTCTTTAATCCAGCAGTGTTTCTGCTGGACTTATATCCTAAAGAGATAAAAGGACCCATATGTGCAAAAATGTTTGTAGCAGCCCTTTTTTGTGGTGGCTAGAAACTGGAAATTGAGTGGATACCCATTAGTTGGAGAATGGCTGAATAAGTTATGGTTTATGAATGTTATGGCATATTATTGTTCTATAAGAAATGATCAGCAGGATTATTTCAGAGAGGCCCAGAGAGATTTACATGAATTAATGCCTTAAATGAAGTGAACAGAACTAAGAGATCATTGTACACAGCAACAGCAAGATTATATGATGAACAATTCTGATGGATGTGACTCTTCAACGAGATGATTGAGGCCAGTTCCAATGGTCTTGTGATGAATAGACCCATCTGTATCCAGATAAGACTGAGTATGGATCACAACATAGTATTTTCTTTTTGTTCTTGCTTGCTTGTATTTTGTTTTTTTACTATTTTTTTTTCTTTTTTCCTTTTTGATCTGATTTTTCTTGTGCAGTATGATAATAGTGAAAATATGTATAGAACGTATATTGGATTGCTTGGAATCTAGAAAAGGGGGTGGAGGGAAGGGAAGAACAAATTTGGAACATAAGGTTTTTCAAGAGTGAGTGTTGAAAATTATCTATGCATTTTTTAAATTGAATTTCATGTAGCATCAGTTAATTTAAGTCTCTCCAGTCCTTTCTAAAATCATCCTGATCATTTCTTATAGAACAATAATATTCCATAACATTCAACTCTTTGGGATATAAACCCAGTAGAAATACTTATGTTTTGAAAATAAAAAGTTTTAATTAAAAAAACAACCTTGACACAATGGTGTAAGAAATAATCCAAGAAAATTATTCTGGAGTGATAGAACATGAGGGGAAAGTAGAAAAAAAAATTCACTGACGACCACCTTGATGAGATACTTTGTGGAAAACACACAGGAACATTATTGCCAAATTTCAAAACCCCCAGTCAAAGAGAAAAATTTGCAAGAAACAAGAAAAAAAACAATTCAAATATACTGGAGCTACGATTAGAATTGTAACAGCAGCCAGAATAAAAGACCCCAGTGTTTATTATCAAACTATGATATGCATTTAGGTAGAAAATCCATTCTGTTGGTCTGTCCATTTTTTTTTTTTATCTTTGATAGACTCTTCAAATGGTTAATGTGCTAATCTCAATGAGCAGAGGACTAGTTTAAAAATTTTTTTTAAATAACATTTTATTTTTCCATGTATATGCAAAGATAATTTTCAACATTCACTTTTGTAAAACCCTGTGTTCTAATTTTTTCTCTCCCTTCTCCCCTTTCCTAGATAGCAAACAATCTGATATGGATTAAACTTGTGCAATTCTTCTAAGCAAATATCCATAGTCATCATGGTGCACAAGAAAAATCAGACAAAAGGAGAAAAAAAACAAGGAAAAAAACCCCCAACAACAAGCAGATAACAACAAGGTGAAATTACACTTTGATCCACATTCAGCCTCCAAAGCCTCTTGGATGCAAATGGTTCTTTCCATCTATTGGAATTGTCTTGAATCACCTCATTGTTGAAATGAGTCAAGTCCATCACAATTGATCATCATATATTCTTGTTGTTGCTGTTTATGATAGTCTCTTAGTTCTACTCACTTGTCATGTAAGTCTTTCCAGGCTTTTCTGGGATCAGCATATTAATCATCTCATATACAACAATAATATTACATTACATTCATGTACTATAACTTATTCAGCCATTCCCCAACTGAAGGACATCTACTCAATTTCCAGTTCTTTGCCACTACAAAAAGGGCTTATACAAACATTAATTGCACATGTGGGTACTTTCCCCCTTTTTATGATCTTTTTTCAGGTGCAGAGCCAGTAGAGACAGTGCTACATCAAAGGGTATGCACAGTTTGCTAGCTCTTTGGGCATAGTTTCATATTGTTCTCCAGAATGGTTGGATCATTTCACAACTCCACCAATAATGCATTATTATCCCAGTTTTTCCACATCCTTTCCAATCTTTATCATTCTTTCCTTCATTTTAGCCAATCTGAGAGGTATGAATTAACACCTTAGAGTTATCTTAATTTGCATTTCTTTAATAGTGATTTAGAGCATTTTTTCATATGACTAGAAATGTCTTAAATCTTTTCATCTGAAAATTGTTTATAACTTTTGACCATTTATCAGGTAGGGAATAGCTTATATTCTTATGAATTTAAGTCAATTCTCTATTTTAGAAATGAGGGGTGTCACTATTTAATGAATAAAGTCACAGGATGGTAACACTCTTCCTAATATCACTGAGTTGTTCTAAGATTCAAATGAGGCAATGCTATTAAAAACTCTTTGAAATATATAAGGTATTATCCAAAAACATGCTAGAAGTGAATATTAAAATCCTTAAAAGAAATAATAATTGTATTATACTTACAGGGAGTCAATGGGGCATATAGTGAATAGAGAGCCAAGTTTGGAATCAAAAAAGATCTCTGCTTTTGACACATACTGTAGTTGTATGACCTTGGGCAAGTCATTTAAACTCAATGTCCTCAGGCAGCTCACTAATATTCTAAAGAGTTAGCAGGTGCTGATCTGTATAGGAAAAGGAAATTATATCACTGGAGATTTTCTTCTTTAGTATAATCATAAATCTATATACATATATGCATAGAACTACATGCCTACAAACCTACATATATATACTCAGACAACACATATGCATATGTATTTGTCCATAGGTAAATATGCATCTAAAACAATATTAGTATGACTGACATATAGATTTCTCTCTTGATTTAATCTTTAGGTTTGACTTTGTCTAAGATCAATGATTACTAACCCTACTTTTTTCCCCCATAAATTCTACTCCTGATATTTGTTGTGTGTTTGGATATATTTCTTCTTTCCTATCCCTGCCAACTTTTCTACTTTAATTCTGTTCTTTAACCCTATTATTACTTGATCTCCTCCCATCCATGGATTTCTTCCTTATCTTCTACCTTGCCTCCTTTGCTTCCTTCTCCTTTCATTCCCCCCCCCTTTTTTTTTTTTTTTTTTTTTTTTTTTGCTAATGTGATTTGGGTTAAGTGACTTGCTGAGGGTCACACAGCTAAATTCTCTCTGGATAGGAAGCCATTTAACTTTACTCTTTGGGGTAGAAGCTTTTTTTATTTTAATGTAACCTTCTGAAGATGAACCTCAGTTTTCCCTATTACTATAGTAAAGTTCTATGGTTGCATTCTTTCTTCTTTGCTGGTTCATTTTTTTTTTAAATGAAAAGTATGAGTGTAGACACCTCTAAACATAGGATGGGTGAGGGATGATGCCTCTAGCTTCACTTCTGCTCTTCCCTCTAATCTGGAACCCCAAACTAAAATCTTCAACCTCCTACAAGTGCCCACAGCTAGCAGTATCCGTGTCTCACTGCCTCTGCACTGACCAGGTGTGCTGGTTCCTTCTCACCCAGCGCTTGGTTTCTGTAGCACAGCTGAGCCTGGTGCTCCTAATCAACAGAGTTTCCTCTGTCTTCTTGAGAGGTGAAAGTTTCTTTAGTTCCTGCTGAGACTCCTTCTAAACTCAGCTAGCCCCAGAGGTCCCAATTTACTGTTTCTCTGAAGCTAGCCTGGAGATGTTTGCACTTCACTTGGATTAATCCTCAGGATTTTCTTCTTTGGAGGATCCCTGTTTTGCCCCAAGTCTTCTTGTTTTTTCCACTAGTCTGCGTTCACCCTAGGTACAAATTTATACCATTTGTGGGGGAAATCTGAAGAGTTTGAAATTTGCTAACTTGTTTTGCCATCTTCTCAGAATCCTCCCCTACTTTTGTAATTATGAAACCAAAGCTAAGCATTTCAAATCCTTATAGTTATATTAAATATTATTTATATTTATTATACTTGCTATCATATCTATCAATGAATGTCAAAAAGCACGTATTATTAATAACTGACAAAACATTATTAAGCACTTAGTATGTATCAAGGACTGAGTGAAGTGTTGGAGATTCAAATATGAAAGGAGCAGTGCCTGATCTCATGGATTATTGTTGTTGTTTGTTCTTTATTCTTGAAGAGGACCAGGACTTCAGGAAGGTGGTACCATGATTTACAAGTGAATTGGATTTAAGTGAGAGAGGGTTGTATAAAGTCACCAGTTTCAGTACCACGAACTTTATAACTTTTTAAAGTGTTGGAGATTCAAGTAGGAAAGGAACAGTTTCTGAGCTCATGCAATTCACATTCTAAATGAGGAAGACTCAGATCTCTATTAAAATGGCAGGGGAGAGGTCTTTTTGTTAGAAATAATTATGTCTTTTATATTACTAAAAACCCATTTTCCTCTCATATAATTATACTCACCTTTGCTGTCAATTATTCTTGTTGTGCACCTATATCCTTTGCCTTCTGAAATATTGTTCTCTACTCCTTTATAATTGTGACTATTAAATCATATGTGTTCTCTCTCTCTCTCCTTGGTACTGTAATTCTTTCTTTCTGGTTGGTTGTTGTATCTTTTCTTTGATCTAATGGCTCTGGATTTTGGAGTTTTTGTTTTGAGATTTGTTTCAAGAGGTGACCAGTAGATTCTATGTCTACTTTTTCCTCTGATTCCAAGAGATTTAGGCAGCTTTGTTTCATAATTTCCTGAAATCTGTTGTCTAGGCTCTTTTTTGTTGTTGTTGTTCATGACTTTCACAATAATGATTCTTAAGTTTTTTTTCTCTTTTTCCAAATCTTTCTCTCATTTCTTTTCCACTTTTCCTAATTTCATTTATCAAAAATAATTTCTTTCTGATGGTCTATAAGTTGTGGCAGACAGGGGATGCCTTTTTCAGAAATGAGGAGGTGCCATTATCAGAAATGAAAAAGTAAGAAAAAAGTTGACTCTAGAAGTTAAAAAAAAAAGAAAAGTTGAGTTTTAGAGGACAAGTTTGAGCTGTTGATGGGACTTGCATATTGAGATAAGGCATTTGGAGGTTCAATTTTAGAACAGTTCAAGTCAAGGCTGATCTCAGTACTTTGATTATGACATTTCCATTTTCAGAATCTTTCAATGGCTCCTTATGGTTATCCACATCAAATATAAACTCTAGTTATCATTCAAGGTCCTCCATAATATAACTCTCTTTAGCCAAAAGTACTCCCTAAATATCCCCTTCTGCTTGAGTTGGAGTATTCTGCTTAAGATATTATAAACTGTATGTGAATAGGTTTATTCCTACCTTGGTGCTTTACTTACAATGTTCTTCTCATAAAATTCCTTTCTTCTACCTTCTATTTGAATCTTACCTGTCCTTCAAATTCCAGTTCAAGTCTTATTTGCTCCAAGAAGTCTTTCTTAAGTGTCTCCATCCTGACTCTCCTTCACTTACCTTCAGCACTTACATGATATCAATAAGCATCAAGGAATCTTTTGCCAGTGCCGATTCCTCACTATTTTTATGCTTCTAAGGTGTATTACAATATGACTGGTTTTACAATGCATGGAGGGGAGTGCAGCATTAGAAGGCTAGAAAGACAGTGAAGGGCTTTAAAGGCTAAACAGAGGATTTTATATTTGATCTTGGAGGTAATAGGGAATTATTGGAGTTTATTGAGTAGGAGAGTGTGTTCTTCCAAGAACATACAGGCTTGATGTGATTCTCTGGATTCAAGTGAGATTGGGCTATATATATGTATATGTGTGTGTAGTTATATATGTGTATACATGCACACATATATATTCTCTTTATTTAATGATTTGCTTTATATTTTGATTTCATACAAAACCTATGATGTAGAGTCAGTGTGGCATAGTGAGTGGATAGAGTACTGGATTTAAAAATAAGAGGACTCAAATTCTACTAATTTCATGACCCTGGACAAATTCATCTAGTCTTTAAGGGGCTAAATTTCCTCAAAATAATCTCTACTAATGCAGGTTAATGCCTCTGCAATTTATAGTTTTAGCAGGTTGCCTGGAGCATTGAGAGAAGTTACTTTCCCTGGGGCAAGATTCTGGGAAAATGGTAGAGTAGGTTGGCAAATTTCAACCATAAATATGCTTCAAGGTGAACATAGACTGATGAAAAATCAATAATATTTGGGGTAGAACAGGGGTCCTCCTGGTACAACCCAACAAGATCTGAAGAAATCCCCACCTGAGGTGCAAAAACCTTCCTATTAGCCCCACAGAAACACTACTTGGGGACTCCTCAGCTAGTTAAAAGTGTAGCTGGAGTCTCAGCAGGAACCACAGAGACTTTGACCTCCTGGACTGTTTGTGGCATTAGGGTCTGAGTCCAGGAAGACTAAGTGAAATTCGACTGATTGCTAGAACTAGTTGTGCTGCTGAGATAAGGCCCTGGGTTAGAAAGAACTAGCATCTACTGAATGTAGAAGCAGCACAGCAAGGATGCTGCTGGTTGTGGGTACTTGCAGGATTTGGGCTCCTGGTCAGAATGGAGAACTGAAGGAAAGTTTCAGGTACTATCCCCCCACTTCATGATTAGAGGTGCTTACACTAAAACCTCTTATTTAAAAAAATGAATTGGCAATGAAGAAAAAAACCTCACCATAGAAACTTCCTGTGGGAACAGAGAAGACCAAGGTCCATTTTCAAAGGAGGACACTCAAGTAAAAAAAAACTTCTACCTCAAAGAATAACGTGAAATGGCTCCCTGCTCAGAGAGAATTTATAGGAAAACTCACAAAAGAATTTATAAATCAAATGATAGATATTGAAGAAAAACTAAAATAATAACCAAGAAAAACAAAATATAAACAAAAGTTAACGAACTAAGAAGGAGAGATAGAGTCTTAAAGATGAAAATAATTCTTTGAAAATTATAATCAAGTTAGGGGAAGTCAGCAAACTATGAGAGACCAAGAAATAACAAAATAGATTAGAAAGAATGAGAAAATAAAACAGAATGTGAAACATAGGAAAAATGTCTGAAGATCTGGAGAACAGATCAAGGGGAGAAAATATAAGAATAACTGAACTGTGAGAAAGTTGTGACCAAAAAGAGAACTGTGACATATAATGCAGGAAATAATCCAAGAAAATTGTTCTGAAATGATAGAACATGAAGGGAAAGTAGAAATAGAAAAAAATCAACCCATTATCATCTCAGTGAAATCCTTTGTGAAAAATACACAGAAATATTATTGCCAAATTTCAAAACAATCACATCAAAGAGAACATTTTGCAAGAAACAAAAAAAAGCAATTCAAATATAGTGAAGCTACAATCACAATTGTACGGGACTTATTAGTAGCTACAATAAAAGACCACAGGTCTTGGAATTATATATATACAATCAAAAGTACTAGGCCTGTGGCCAAAAATAGAATATCCACAAAATTATGATATTGAAGGAGAAAAAAATGGACATCCAGTGAACTTGCAGATTTTCAGGACTTTCTATAAATAAGAAAATTTAACTTTAAAATTTAAGACCCAATATCAAAGATCAATTTCAAGGAACTCAACATGGACAAATTGTTTATTTATTTATTTTTTACATGGGAAATATGTACTATATGTTTAAGATTCACATCAACAATAGGATAATACAAAAGAAAGATCAGCAGAGTCAAGATAAAAATAGTAAAAGGAAAAAAAAAAGAAGTGACTTTGCTGTTAATAGATTTATTCAGGGTGTTCCAAAAATCCTAATACATTTTAAAGCTATGAAATCTTTTTTTTTATTATTATTATAGCTTTTTATTTACAAGATATATGCATAGGTAATTTTTCAGCATTGACAACTGCAAAAACCTGTGTTCCAACTTTTCCCCTCCTTCCCCCCCACACCCTCCCTCAGATGGCAGGTTGACCAATACATGTTAAATATGTTAAAGTATAAGTTAAATACAATATATGTATACATGTCCAAGCAGTTGTTTTGCTGTAAAAAAAGAATCAGACTTTGAAATAGTGTACAATTAGCCTGTGAAGGAAATAAAAAATGCAGGCGGACAAAAATAGAGAGATTCAGAATTCTATGTAATGGTTCATAGTCATCTCCCAGAGTTCTTTTACTGGGTGTAAAGCTATGAAATCTTATTAAATTTATATAGGATGTGCCAAAAGTATTAGTCAAATTTAAGCTACTAATTTTTTTTTGAGGCAATCCAGCTTCAGTGCTTTCTCTAGGATCACACAGCTAAAGTTAAGTATCTGAGAATGGATTCAAACTCAGGTTTTCTGATTCTAGAGCTGGTATTTTATCCATTGTGTCATCCAGATGCCCCTATTAAATATTATTAAATTTATATATATTGTCTCAAAAGTCTTAGTGCAATTAAATGCTTTAATAACTATAGTAAAGCTTAATAGCTTAAAATTGCACTAAGACTTTTGGGACACACCTTATAAACCCTTTAGAATTTAAAGAATATTTTTTTTCTTATGATAAACCTATGAAGTAGGAAGTATAAGAATTATTACTCCTATTTTTGAATAGTGAAATTCAGGCCTAGAAAGGTTAAAGGTTTGCTCAAGTTTACATAGTATGAAAGAAAGGGCTCTGGCCTTGAAATTAGGAGATTTGCACCATTTCCAACTCCAGAGTTCTTCTGTTATTTTCATTATTGTGGAGACTGTGAAGCTTTCCTGGAGCTCCTGTTTTGACAAGGACTTCTATGAACATTCTTGTCTGAAGCATATGGGCTTCTAAATGTACCTTAGTTATCTCAAGAGATGGATTATTGGCTCTATCACAGCATTTATGTATCATTAACAATAATTCTGCCACATCTCTTTTATCCATCCCCTCCCCTCTTTACTAGTTTTAATGTCACCACATTGATTCAAGTATAGGCGGGGCTAGGGCCTAGACCTGTGATTTCATAAACATAAGAGATGCTGAGGTAAGGAAACTCTCTTTACCAAGACAAGTCAGTGCCTTCTGAAACTTATAGTATTAAAGTTACCTAGAATTTTGAGGTATTAAATGACTTGCCCAGGGTCATACAATCAGTATGTATTAAGGTAGGATTTTAGTCCAGGTTCTCCTGGTTTTGAATTTGACTCCTTATCCACTGTATTATGCTGCCTCTATTTTAATTCAGGCACAGCACTATTGCAATTGCCTTAACTGGCTTTCTTTCCCAATTTCTTGCTATTTAATCTATCCCATTCAGTGGTCAAAATAGCATTAACTTCTACTCAAAAATCTCCAAATGACTTATTTCCTAGACAAAAACCAAAAAAATAAGGACTTAATCTGGTACTTAAGATTCTCAACTTCAATCTCTAATCTACTTTTTCAGTCTTAGATCACTCATATGTTCTTTTCTCTTGGAATATTAGATTCCTTTTTTATCCAAATTGTCCCATATTCTCCTATCTCTATGCCATTACTAAAACTAAATCCTATATCTAAAGTTGTATGATTCTTTCTCCATTACTACTAATGAAAGGGGTTTAATTAAGTTCTCCATTTCCTTAGTGGTGAGTGCTTTGAAAGTGCTCACATAACAAAAAGTATAGATTATAGCTTCAACATTATTATTTTGCTGTGGTGAAACATCTGCTAAAGGATCTTGATTATATTCCTATTTTTCCATTAACACCTACCTCCTCAGATCTTGATGACAATAGTAATAGACTCATAGACTTACTAATAACTGATTTCAACAGTTTTTCTGAGAATTAAATCTTTGTTTTCAAACCCAATTGTTCTTTTATGTTACCTCCTTTTTCTTCCCTCTCATTTAACAATGTGGAAAAAAGAAAATCACTCCAAAGAGTAGAAGGTCTTCATTTATAGATGGTAAAATTGGATACATTGGGCACATAAGACAAAGGCTTAAGGCCAGCAGAAACAAGATGCATATTACTTAGATTTTTAAATGAAATTATGATATTAATATGATATGACACAATTTTAAATATAAATAAGTGAATAAATGAATATATTTTCAATATAAATAAATGATCAAAAAGATTTCCTCATAGCTTTACATACTACCTATCCTAATAATTTCATCTTTTTTTCAAGACTTTCAAACTTTCTGGCAGAAATAAATTCTAGATGCAAGAAAAAGTGATCTTCAATGCCAACTCTGCCTACTTGTTTCTGCCTTGATGTGTTTGTGATCTAATTTCATGATGTCTTGCTCCATGTCTTTTCCTTTCCCCCAGGGTTGAGTTCTTTTATATTCCTGAGGGTATTGGTAATTGGTTCTTCTATTGATTTCTCACCGTTCTCCATGCAAAATCTTGTCACCCATTCATCTACTTTACTTGAACTCTTAAGTTTTATTTAACTGTTCCAGCACTATACATAGCTCCCTATTCATGATGTTTCTAGTTCTTCCAGTTGAGAAGTCCATTTCATAAAAATGGACTATGTGAATTAAGGCAGATTTGTATTTTCTATCTCCCCCTCACTTTAGTAATTCTATAGTCACAAAATGCAATGTACTTTGGAAAAATGTGTGCATTTTCTTCAGTGTCAGATGTTAATTTCTGTTGGCAATCAGGAGTAATAGGAAAGGAAGCAGATTGGAAGCCAGAAAACCCTGGTTCTAGTTGCAGATCTGCCACACAATTCCTTGTATAACAAAGACCAATTATTTTCATCTCTCTGCGAGTCTTTTTTCTAATGTATACATAGGTATATATGTATGTATGTGTGTAAAGAAAGTATACACACACACACTGAGAAACAGAGAGATTCCATTTGTTCTCTATTGTCCCTCCTAGATTGAAGACTCTGATTCCCAAGAACTGTGTTCATATGTTTTAGAGGCATCTAGTCACTGTCAACAGCTAGACAAATTAAGCAGCCAACCTAAATTTCACTGGACAAAAGCATAGCAGGACTAATGTGAGGCAGTAATTTCCAAACCAATACTTTACATCACAAGCAAGCAGGATCCAGACACTCTCATTATGCTAATGATCACTGTTATAACCTAATCTTTCTCACTAAGGATGCAGTTAAAAGAAGCTTAAGATTATTTGCAGCATTTGTCAAGCTACCAACAGCCTTGTATTACACAGACTAGAGCCATTTTTTGAGAAAATCATATGACCTGATACATAGCTGAGGCTACAAATTCTTCTTTGGAGCCTGTATAAAAACAATGCAGTCAAAATCAGAGTTGGCAGCAATTATTTTCTGACAGCTGCACACCAAGCCATAGATAGTATCAAACAGTATCTAGCTCCCAGGCTCTATAGCAGAACGATGATTGGAACCAATCTCATTTTCTGAATTTTCAAACAAGTAAATTTGGGTAGTCCATCTGAGCTCATTCCTCTTTTCCCACTATACTGTTTTTATTTTTTGGTGATCTCATCAGCTCCCATGGATTCCCATGGATTCAACAATCATCTCTAAATCAGTAATTCTCAGATCTATTTTTCCAGCCCTAACCTCTCTCTAGACCTCTACTCTCACATCTTTAATTGTCTATTGAACATTTTGAGTTCATTGTCTCATATTCATTTTAAATTCAGCATGTCCAGAATTAAAGGCATATCTCTTGAGAAACTCTTCCCTTTTTTTAATCACTATAGAAAACATCACCATTCTTTCAGTCACCTAGATTTACAATCTAGATATGATATTCAACTTCTTGCTTTCTCACCTCTCATAATCAACTTGTTGCCAAGTAATGTCAATTTTATCTTCACATCTCTTTTAAACCTCTCTTTCTCTCCTCTGTTACTGCCACCACACTAGTACAGGTCCTTATCACTCATGTCTGGACTTTCACAATAGTTTTCTTGGTCTTTTTGCCTTATGTCTCTCCTTATTCTTTTCCAAGTCTAGATCTGACCCTATCACCCCCTATTTAATAAGTCCCAGTGGCTCCCTATTGCCTTCTAGAGCAGACATAAAGTCTTCTATTTGGCATTCTAAACTCTTCATAGCTGGGGCCCCTCTGATCTTTCCAATCTGATTGTGCCTTATTCCTCTCTAAGTTCCAATGATACTGATCTCCTTGTTGTTTCTCAAACTGGATAGCCAATCTACGTACTCAATGCATTTTCTCTATCTCTCTTCACTTCAGTGCCTGGAATGCTCTCCCTCTTTATTTCATAATTTTTTTCAGATTTCAGCTAAAATCCCACCCTCTGTAAGAAGTCTTCTCTTTTTTTGGTTATCTTCAATTTAGCCTGTATCTGTGTTGTTTGTACATAGTTCTTTGCAGGTTTTCTCCCCTAGTAGAATATGAACTCTTTGAGAGCAGGAACTGGTTTGTATCTCCATTGCTTAGTACAATGCTTATACATGTTAAGTTCCTACTTAAGCTTGTTGTCTTGACTTGAGTAGAAGAAAGAAGGCAGACTGATTTTCATTTATGAAATTGCACAGCACTTTTAGCAAGTGTGAGTTCTTCCCTGACTCAATATCAGTCTTGATAGCAGATTCTTTTAGCATTGCTATATGGCTGCAAGTCATGGAATATCATAAATATCAAAGCATACAAACTGCCTGTGACCCACAGAAGAGAGAAGAGATACATGGTATGAGGAAGTAGGTTGCAACACTTTACTAACAGTGTTTTTCACACAAAATAATATAAAAGGCATCGCCCAAAAAATGTGGTTGGAAAAGGAGGTGGGGGTAGACATGTGATAAAAGTAAAGGATAGAGTATGGCAGAGAAAAGACAGGAAGTTGTCTGAAATCTCCCCACATTCCATCAAAATAACTTTAAATCACTTCTTAAAAACACATTTGAAATGATAGAATACATAAAAAGATGAAGTAAAACAACTTTCCAGTTTAAGATAACTTGGAAGAACCACAGGAAAAATCAGTTTCACTTGGGTAAAAGGGAACACAGCTCAATTCAAGTAATATCTGGACAAGCCAGTGGAAGGCTTCTAGTCCCAAAGTCCTAGTTCCATAGGCCAGCAGCACAGGTTGGAACAGCCATGAGGACTCTAGCCCCAATGGAACAGGTTAATACTCAGTCCTGGCAAACCTACACAACCTGGTAAAATGAATATAGGTTGTCACCTGTGCAACAGGTGAGCTTCTATCCCTGGAGACCCCAATGCAGAAAGCCATGACCAGCTCCCTGGCCCCCAGTCGCAAGGAGCTTGAGAAAATGCCCCCAATTCACTTGCTAGTTATGGCACCATTTTCCTGCTGTCATTGTCCTCTTTGAGAATGAAGGACAAACAAAAACCAAGGAAGGATCTTATCTTAAAAAGGTCATCGCACCCAGAGCCATATTCAGTCAAGCTGATCTATGTTTTGCCATTGAATCCAGATTATTTTGTAGGAGAAAGTGAGGCTGGTGATCTTGCCCAGCCGATCCTTACTTAAATACAACATACTTGCATGTGATGGCATCATTTCCCTGATATCATGGTCTTCTTTGAGAATGAAGGATAAATAACGATCTCTATGAGTAGATCTGCCCCACTGGGGACCCAACTGAACTGGCAGTTGGGTGATGATTAAATAAGTTATCTCTAAAGCACTTTGCAAACTTAAAATACTATAGACAAATGAAAGCTATTGTTATTATCATTTATCATTCATTAAGTCACTATCCAATTTTTTCTAACTCTCATTATTCCTTCCTATCTCCAATTCCTCTCATATTTAAAGCTTTCAGTATTTTCACTGACATTTCTTCAAACCTCCTTGCTTCTCACTTCATCAGTTATCAATCAGCTGTCATGACCAATTTCTCTATTTCACCCTGTTTAACTTTATTGTTTGGTGATCACATCTGTTAGGATTCTTACAAGGTGCTAAGTCACTGGAATGAATAGAGATAATAATTATCTAATGTAGCATGGTACTTAGCAGTTTTCTAGTTCAGTAATGTACTTACTAGAATTCCATGATATTCACACCTTTAAAAGAGCATACTTTTAAGGAGCTCCCACAAGCCCAGGGAGTACCCACAAGCCCACTCTCTGGAAGGAGGAGTCAAGATTCATTCCAACTTCCACGTTTATGCTGGCTGGAGTTATTGGAAGGATCAGAGGCTGGAGGTTGAAGGACAAACCTTTGGATTTAGAGATATTCAGACAAGAGCTCTCGGGAACCAAAGAGAGAGATAGGCCTTTAAAAAAGCTAACCTGGCCCAGGAAAAGATTCAGGATTTTGAAGGACACAATAAAGGATCTGGACTTTAACTCCTGGCTGCATTTTGGGATTATTGAACTGAACTGAAACTAAGGCTGCCTCCAGAAGTTCCCCAAGAAATCCTGCTCCCAGAGAACGATTATAATTTAGAGAAAAAGAACATTACAACATCTAACACCTTATCATCCCTTCAAATGATGATACTTACATGACCTTGATCAAGATCTCCTGTCCTTCCATCTCTTTTCTATCTTATTCATCCTAAACCTTTCTATTATCCTTATCACAACATTCCAGATCTTCTCCAACTCAGCTTCTATCTCTTCACGTTCATTCTCCAGTGACTTCCCTGCTCAGTTCCACTATCCTTATCTGCAGTCAGTTAGTCAATAAGCATTTAGTAAGTGTCTACTATGTGTCAAACACTGTTCTAAGTGCGAGGGAAACCAAAAAAGTAAGAGACAGTACCTAAGGAGAAAACATGAAAACAATTATGTACAAGCAAGATATATAAATAAAATAAGAAAGAGACAATCAACAGAGGGAAGGAGCTGACATTAAGAGGTATCAGTAGACATAGAATTTTGAAAGTAGTAGATGGCAACAAGAAAGGGAAAGCATCCCCCAACATGGGGGACAGTGAAACCATTCAGAATTGAGAGATGGAGAATTTTGTGTGAACAGCAAGGAGACTAGTATCATGGGGTCACAGAGAGGAAGAAGGGAGGGAGGAAGGAGTAAGAAGATTTGAAAGGTAGGATGCCAGGTTGTAAAGTCTTCAAGGTTCTGCTTAGGTACTGCCTCATGTAAGAAGTCTTCTCTATTCTCCCTAGTTGTTAGTGCTCTCCTTAAGCAATCTTGTATTCACTAAGATTTCTCTAATTTGTTTGTTCTTTCCATCAGTAGGAAGGACTAATTGAGGGCAAGGACTAATTTGGTTTTGTCTTTGCTAAATAAGTAGAGTGCCAGGCCTAGCTGAGACACTAACTGTGTGACCCTGGGTAAATCATTGGATCCTGTTTACCTGTTTCCTCATCAGTAAAATGAACTGGAGAAGAAAAACAAAAGAAATGAAAATCTTGATCATGGGTGATAAATGTATGTCTTGTTTTGTAGCTGCATCTTAGTATTTCTCTGTTAAGTAAAGGGAAGCCTTTTTTATGGTCAGTTACCTGTAGTCAGGAACATTACTCTCTTTCAATATTGTTTTCCTTATATTATTGTGGTCACTGTGTTGACTATTCTGGATCTATTTAATTTTCTATGCATCCACTCATATAACTTTTCCTTGGTTTGTTTGAATTCTTTATATTCCATGTTTCTTATGACAGAATAATAGTCATTCCACTCCTATAACAACAACAACAACATATTTTATCAAACTATTCTCCAACCAAAAGGTACTTACTTTTTCAGTTCTTTGCTACTACAAAAAGTGCTTTCTCTCTCTCTCTCACACACACACCCACACACAGATTATAGCGTAGGTTAAGTACATTTCCTTAAGACCCTTCCTTCTATCTTTGCCATATATTAGGTATATGCCCAGTAATAATATCAGTGGTATTGTTCAGTGATTACTCATATCCTACATTTACCATTTATTTGTCATCTCCACCAGGTAGTCATCTATTATTCAGATGTTCTTTGTTGTATATAGTTTTTCAATATTATTAAGATTTATTATGTTTCTTGTAAAATGTACATGTGTATTTTAATAAGTAGTGAAGTTATTATATCCCTTTGTATATTTTAATAAACCCTGCACCTTAGAGGATTTGAGGACATTTTAGGAATTAAAAATTAAGCATTAGTCATTCAGTAAAATAGTAGCAGTAACAAAACCATAATAATTTTGGAATTTGAATTAGATTCATAATCTATATTGATTAAAATCACCATATTATTGCTATCTTCTCCTTTCTTTGCTTCTATAGTTTGTGTCTACATAATTTTAAAATAACTAATTGATTTAGTTAATTCAGTAAAAAAAAATAATAATTTTGGTCCAAATAGTAAAAATTCAGTCAAACTTTGAAAAAAATCATTCACAAAAACAATTGGCTAGTTGGAATTTTATTTTTATTTTTTCAACCAGGTATGTTGAAAACATTGGAATTATGTACTTTGATAATATGTCCATTTTCCAAATTCATAAATTTGTAAATCTTATTAATTGAAAGATAAAATATAAATGTAAATCACCACTGACTAGACTATTATGACTTGAATTATCCAAACCACAATTTCAGTTGGATAGGTAGCCCATAGTGTTGATCTATCAGTACATATATATTGATAAGATATTATAGATGAATTATAAACTGAGGTCAGAAATGAATGAAAAAGGAAGCAGTCTGGATTGCTATGTATACGAGCAGTGCTTTCAATAACACCAAGAGTTTCTCTGAAAAAACAAACAAAAAAACCCAAAGCAAAATACTAACTCATCTTTTCTATAGCAATGTTTTTCTTATTATGTGTTATGTGACTGTGAATCATAGAACATCACAATTTCCCCAAAGAATTAAAACTGTAGGTCATCCAAAGGGTGATAGAATAGCACATTGTGATGGACTGCAGTGTATTCCCAATGATGATTTGTACACAAAAAATGAGGCAAAAGATGCTATTAAAGAGATGCATGACCAAAAAAGAAAAAGCAGAAGGAGGAAGAGGAGGAAGAGGAAAGGAAAAGGGAGAAGGGGAGGAGGAAAAGAAGAGAGTTTGTTTATATAGCAAGATTAAGGAATTTCAGATGGACAGAGTGATTGAAACATTGATACCAACCTAATGTCAAGACACTTAGAAGAAGAGGACATTGATGGGATCTCCATGAAAAATGGTTGCAATATTTACCATTAATAGGAATGTTTGTGTTGATAAAATCATGACTCCATTGAATTATTAAAATATCAATTATAGATAATATATGTATATACATATATATCTATGAGAATATGTTCATAGATATGTCTATATTTGGAAACAACTGGCACCAGTTTATTGGAAATTTTAGAATTATCTCAAGAATTGGAAAAGGTCTTTTAAGGGTCATCTAATCTAACCCTCTTATAGTTACTGATAAGGAAACTAAGAAGTTAAGTGACTTCCTTAGGGTCACGAAGATAGTAAATGGAAGGATTTGAACTCATTATTTCTTGATTACAAATGCACTAACCATTTAGTTGCTGCAAACTGAGTCTGAGAGAATTTAAGTGTCTTATTTAGGGTGATATAGCTAGTGAGTGCTAGAGACAATATTTGAATTCAGATCTTTTGGACAGCTTTGGAACTCTCCTCACTATGCCAACTTCCTGCCTTCATTTTAAATATTTATTTCAGAAGTATAATTTTATATGTTCTCCCTTTAAGTACAGTATGAATCTCCAATCAACTATCAAATGTTTAACTGAAGGCCTTGAAATATAAAGAAAAGATAAATATAGACTTTGGAATAAATATTTTTTTTTCAAGATTGTTTCATCTCTTGAAAAAATTGAATGGAGAATTACAAGATATATTTATATGTAGACTGGAAAACATTACCAATGATGATTTAGGTAGAAGAATTGGTATAAATTAAGGTCATGTCTAAGAAGAACAGAAAGTAGATAGAAATGTATTAAGAAAGCAAAAGAACAAATAAGATAGCACAAGTACTACAATGTTGTTCTCTAGTGTTAAAAGAACTAAAAATATCTTTTTTGGAAGGTTTGTGCAAAGACATTGCACAGGATGGGAAGATAAGGAGGGCTTGCAGTCTTCACTATGGCAGGGTTCTCTCACAAAGAAAAGAAAAATCACAAATCCGTCAAAATATCCAAGTATTCACATATGACTAGAAACTTTGGCTTATTTTGACTGACTTTAATGAATGAATTACCTAGATTTAAGAATATAATTTTTAATATTTTTTATCTACTTAATCACTGACCTGGTTCTATGCTTATGGAAAGGAATTTTATTAAATTTGTATATTTTCAATCCTAGCCTTCAAAACCTCATATTTCTTATGATCAAATTATAGATCTAGAGCTAAATGGGAACTTGGAGTACATTTACTCTAACTCAAGAAAATTACAATCCTTGCTCAAGGTCAGGAATTATGCTAGGCACAGGGTAAGCATAAGAGGCATGATTCTTACCCCAGGTACCCAAAATCCAAGACAAGTACTCTTGCATTCTGCCATGAGATTTCCCACATCCAGTTCAAAAAGAAAATGTGGCCTTTTCTCTCTACAAAATGTTTTCCTATGAAGTGCTTCTTTGGTTACTAGCAAAGTCACTTTTGAAGGTTTGGTTGGAACAGATTAAGAGGCACGAATATTTACTAGAAATAAAAAGGAGAATGCTTTGGGAAATACTCTAATATGAGCCTGTGATTTCATTAAGATGGTCTAATACTGCAACCCATCTAGCCCTATTATCTCCTGTGGGTTTTTTCCATGTAAACAGTGAGTAAGAGCTTGGACTAAACTATCACAAATTCCACCAAAAGAGAATTTTGCTTTGGACTTCATTAGCTATTGTTTCTATCTACTGACACCATCAACAAATAACCAAGAGCATGGAATTGCCATCTACTTATTTTAGCAGTAAACCCTCTATTTAAAAAAACAAAACAAACAAACAAACAAAACTAATTTGGTTAAAGATATATAAGGGGCAAACCAAAATAGAATCAGCAAGTTTAACTTAAATTATTTTTCCATTTTAAAACATTGTGGGATTTAAAATTTTAAAACTATGATTTAAAAAACTATGTTTACTGAAACTTACTACTTGGAGGCAATATAATTACATGAATAATGTGCTGTTATTTTTTAGTAAAGCAGAATTATTTCCCAGTAGCATAATACAAAATATATATAAAACCTTAATTCTCTTGAATTATGTTAATAAAGTTGCTTACTAGATGAATTTTTGAACACTGAGTTAAAATACTGTCCTACTTCTTAGAATGATACAAATGAAATTTTAATGGTGAGCATTATGATATCATCATTGATTCAGGAAAATAAATTTTCTTCTTGTGTAAGAAGAAAAACCTGTCAGCTGGATATTGGAATGTGCTTTGAATATTCTTGAGTCTTAGGTTCTCTTTTAACATTTAGCACATACTTTTCACTATCTTGCTTTTATTGTCCTATGAATTCTTTGAGATTCATCTTTGAGATTAAAACATTCTCCTATAATGTGACTGCCATGTGTGAAACTGTCTCACCAAATGTATGAAATTCAGAACCTGGAGAATCTTCAAAAAGAGAAGGAAAAAAAAGTCTAATGCTTTCAGGTCATAGGTTGTCATTTTTATGAATCGAAATTTTGGGTATTTGTTTTTCTTTTATGGCATTTATTCAAAAGAAGTATAAATATCCAAGTTCTAGAGATGTTTCATTAAAAATCTTTGTCCAAATTTTATGTTAAGGAAAAATACCTCCATTAAAAGTTTACAATCTAGATAAAGTATAAGCTACTCTTTTTATATGTAAAAAAATCAAGTTAATTGGTCATTCTACAGATATTTATAAGGCGTTTGTACATATTGCACATATCTTATTGTAAAGTTCCCTTTAAAAAAAAACAAACCTGTGATATCAGCAATGCAAATTTATGATAAAATTGAATCTGCTAAAAGTGTAGGTTGAAGTGCAGCACAGTAAACACCTATTAATCTACATGAAACCTTCTTAAGTCTAGTAAAAAAAAAAAATCAAGTAATTGATAATCATAAAATTCAGTGTCAACTTTCTAGTGCAGTTTCACATCCCCTTGTATTTGAGAGATTAATGACAATGGCTGCCTTGAATGTTTTCATAGAGCATTTTCTCTTATTTTTTTACCTTCTAGTTCCAATAGAGGAAAAATAAATTAATTTTAAAAATTAAGAGAAACTTTGAATTTGAAAACTATTTTTTGCTAAAACTAAAAGTCTTCATATGCATTATTATAAGCACTAAAATAAGCCTTCAGTAATTAACATCTACAAATCCAGAAAAAACAAAAATGGCTATAAAGGTGACCAGTAGCTATTAATTCTATATGCATCTTCTTACCTCTGGGGTAGAGTTTATCTCATACCAGGTGTCTGGTGGAGTGTAAGGAACTAGGTTAAGAAGCAATTAGCAGCTACAAATATACTTTTGGTTGAGGATAGGTATCATCTTCCTCCAGCTATGCAGACTTGAAATTTCCATTATTCTGGAGCTTCCCCCTATTTCCCTCTCCACATGAATTACCAAGTCCTGTCAATTCAACCCCCACATTATCTTTTGTGGAATATAACTTCAACTGGGTCTTCACTGATGTTTGATAATCCTCCTACTCTATCCTTAATAACATTAATCTCCAATCGAATACTTGCTGAGTATAGCAAAAAAAATTTTCTTTCTTCTTGATCCATCCACATTGCCAGCATCCACTTTTTAAAAAATCTTATTATTATTATTATTATTGTTATTATTATAACTTTTTATCGACAAAACATATATGTATAGGTAATTTTTCAACATTGACCCTCGCAAAATTTCTGTTCCAACTTTTCCCCTCCTTTCCTCCACCCCCTCTTCTAGACGGCAGGCAGTCCCATACATGTTAAACATGTTAAAGAATGTGTTAAATACAATATATGTATATATATTTATACAGTTATCTTGTTGCACAAGAAAAATCGGATTTAGAAAGAAGGTAAAAATAATCTGAGAAGAAAAACAAAAACATCATCCACTGTTAAAGCAATGATTTAGTTTCTTTCTTCACTGAGGAGACTAAAACTATTTGAAAATAGTTTCTTTATCCCTTCTCTTGCTTTTTAAAAACTTCTCAGTATCATCACCCACTTTTTTCTTCCTTCTCTCTGGACACAGAAGTAGTATTCCTATTTTTTTCCTATGACTAATTTCTCTATCTAGATTCTTGCTGCCCTTTTGACCCACTCCCTCCAGGACCTTGCTTCAGGAGTCATTTTCTCTCCTACATCTTCTATTTCTATAGCTATATACATGCTCTCCCCAATCCTAAAATATTCTTTCCTTTGCCCTTAAATACCATTACTCTCATGCTCTCTTCGATTTCACTGCTAAAATTATTCCAAAGTTTATTTTTAACCTTCATTTAAAAACATTTTGAATTCCAAATTCTCTTCCTCCTGACCTTCCCCTATACATTGAAAAGGCAAACAATATATCAACTATACATGTGAAGTCATGTAAAACATATTTTTGTATTAGACATGTTCACTGCTAAAATTCTTAAAACAATTGTCTACATATCGTACCTCAACTTCAATGCAATTCAATTCAATAAGCATATGTTAAGCAGCTTTTACTAGAAGATGAAATAAAACAGTCATTGCCTTCACTGAGTTTACATTCTATTTCTTTCTACTTTTCTGTCAACTCCTGGCATTTTGATTTCTACATATACTAGTATACTGGAATTGCCCTGTCAAATGTCACTGATGACCACATAAACACTGAATCCTTTTTTTTTTTTTTTTTTTTTTTTAAACAAATCCTCTTACTCTTTGATCTTTCAACAATATTTAATACTGTTGTCTAAGTCTTCCTTATGGATAGTCTACTTTACTGATCTGAAAGACACTATAATAGAGAGAGTCTTGGACTGAAATCAGAAGACAATGAATTTGCTGGGGATCACTTTGAACAAGTCATTACTTCTTTGGGCTTCAGTTTCATCATTCATAAAACAAAAGAGTTCGTTCAGATGATCTGTTTGCAGGAATGTTTTGGTAATTGTTCTGGAAGATCTGTTTGGATGATACCCTTTTAGGTTTAATCTACATTATTAACATTTTTTTCCATCACTTTCTTTAGTTTAGAAAATCAACAAAATCACAAAGCAAGTGTTGATTTGTGATTTGTAATATTTGTAATTTTCAAGGTATATATTGCTCATACTGATAATTTAAGAATTGGTTTACGGCTCTGAGCTGGCTCTAGCATATCCCAGTCTATAAAGTTCCTTCTAGCTTTTATGATCTGTGATTTTTCTCTTTCCATATACTTTCCTTTGTTAATTGAATCAATCCATTCCCATAGTTTTAATTACACTTCAATATTAATTACTTCCACCCAAATTTATCATTTTTAGTAATGACTTTTTTTTTTTTTTTTTAAATCTGTAGACTTATATCTTCAACTGCTCTACCCACTTGGATATTCTTTGGACATCTAATTCTAAATTGTGGTGATCATCTTTCCCTTTTAATCTGCTCCTCTTTCTGATGTCGTTATTTCTATCTATGTATTGTCACTTATGTCTTTTGTGTTTGAAACCCAGGAGTTATTTAAATCTTCATTCTCTCTCTTCTCTTATAGCTTAGTAGTTTACCAAGTCCTGATGATTCTGCTTTAACATTTTCTCTAGTAGTTGTCTCTTCTTCTCTATTCTTATTATTACCAGACTAACACAGATCCTTATTACCCTGCTCTCACCAGACTATCACAATAAGCCTGGCAGGAGAGCTGGAGAGAAAGAGAACACTTTTTTTCTTCCTCTATCCAGCAAAGGCAATTTCTTCTCAGGAGTCCTTTCCAACTGAATTTGACCATCATTTAACTAATTAATTAATTGAAGAGGCTTTGAACTAACTTGATGTTTTTATATATTATCTTTATGGCACAAACAATTCTCTTTAACCAATTACAAGGTATTTCCCATGAGATGTCATCTTTCATCCAGTGATTCAAAGTCCCTTTCATCAAGTACTTATTTATACTTAATTTATCTTTAACTTTGTTATTTAATCGAGATGTCTGAATTTTTTTTTTTTTGATTAGTTACAGTAACATAGATATTTTTTTAAAAAGTCTTCTTTTTTGTTGTTCGTATTAGCATTATAATCTGGTCTTTATCACTTTTGAGCCTTGTTTTGTAGCATCATACCCCTTTTTTGTATTTATCTCCCTTTACCTGCCCTAAATCTGCTGTTCTCATCAGAACTCCCTGCCTTTAATAAGGTTTTTAGTTTCTTGTTTAGAATTGCATAATCCCTAGCAATGTTTTCTGGGTTCTTTCTGGCAGTACTATTTATCCTACATGAATCACCAGGAGTGGGTAGTGATTTGCAGTTTTGACAAGTCTTTGAAGACACTGTCAATGTGTTGGATACATGCCCTGGGAAGACACCTGAGTTCTCTATTGTTAAAGTCAACTTGATACTATGCTACTTTGATATTCCTCAGCAAAGAGTTTACCAGCTACTCATGTCATCTTCCTATAACCATCAATGGATAACCTTTTTTCTGAGTAGCACTTGGGAATCTGAAGTATCATTCCTTGGAACACAAAGTACTATTTCTTTTTCAGAAAAACCAACTTGCCCCACAAGGAAGAGCTTCATGCCTATTATAACAACTTTAAATTGTCTCTTCTTTCTTTGTCACATTTTTCTCCCTTCAACTTTTTTTTTTATTTAGTATTTTATTTCATTACATATAAACTCCTTCAACTTTCCATTGAATTTTTTATATGAATTTTATCATTCCATTGTTAATAGAACCAAAGGAATACAACTTACCTCATTGTTTCTGGCCCTTTGCCATCATGTAGGATTATATATTACCAAAATATTGCTTTCCATAAAAATCTAGGAGGAAGGAGATTTTATCATCTCCCTTGTCAGTCTGTTTTTAAGAGTTGGTAATCCACACCAAAGAAATCCCTCTTGATATTTCTTTGAAAATCTTTTGAAAATGTTGAGCAATGAAAAACTTGCTCCTTAGTAAGAGGAAAAGATAATAGAACACGTGGATATAGAATAGAAGGTAGATGACACCATAACCTATTGTTTCATGGCCAAGTTTACAACAGTGGAGAAGAAACTTCTACAGGTGAATTACTGGGTTGGAAGGAAAACTGAGTCAACTATTCCTTTTCTCTGAATAAATTATCAAAGGTGGTGAATTCTGACCAGTATGGTCAGATTTTGTCCTCTCTCTAGTGGATTGAACTAAAGGATTTGGACTAAAAGTATCATTTGCACATGAAGATGAGCACACTTAACAAATAATGAACCATTGTATTACTGAGACTGAGAAGTAGGCCAATTTGGAGTCAGCTTGTTCCTTTGGGAATTGGGAAGAAGGAGACACCCAATGACAGATTTGAAAACCTGGGGTAAAGGAAAAAAGAAAGACTAATATGGAAGAGATCAAATTGAATTTATTAGGCAAAAAAATCATTGCCTGTATTTGTATTGAGTGAAAAATTATGCTCAACCATAGCTTGTGTCCTGTGATTAGATGTGGGTTGAAAGAGAGGAGTAAGGAAAAAGAATAAGCATTTATATAGTACCTATTATGTGACAGACATCTTACTAGATGATGCCTTACCTTTAAAGTACAAATGTTTGGGAATTTATTAGCAGAGAGAAAGTAGATATGGGAATACCAACTATGGAAGAGTTTAACTTCAGATTCAGTTTGGGCTAAATTATTTTTTACTACTTACTGACTTATAAAAATCAAAGAAATTATGCTATACTAACCACAGATAATACACAAATGCTTTTCTATAGCTAGTAATAGAACACTCAGGGCTTGTAGCTGTCCCCATTTATTTGATTTTGCTTAGTTTTGTGGTTATGTCTTATCTTCTTTTCTAGATTGTAGGCTCCTTGAGAACAAAGACTGGCTGTTACTCATCTCTACTACTTATTCAATTCCGAGCATAATAGGTATTAAGCACTCTCTAATTTAATTAAAAACCAACCATGTAAATCTGACCCCTATTTTAGAGGTTTGCTCTTTACACTAAAGGTCTAGACATCTTTGGGGATCACTTATCTGTCCAGTTTACCTGTTCATATGTAACCTGGGAATTTCAGTATTGGTCACTTTTCTAGGGATAGCAACATCACTGCCGTTTCCCATTACAAGAACTTAGGCACACATAGATTCAAATATAGCAAAGATTTTATTTACTTAGAAAAGACACAGAAAGGTGCCCTGGCTCTCTGCCTTCATTATGTTAATCCTTCACTCTTTTGGTACTATCTCCCCAACTTTTTTTTGCCTGTGGGATGCATTGTCCTCTGTCTTTTTTTTTCCCAGGGTTTACTTCTCAAAAGATTATTTAGGTCATTGGAGGGAAAGAAGTGAAATCTGTTTTTCTCCCAATAATAGCCTCTGTCAAAGAAACTGGTCTGAAATCAGGGAAAGGGGTCCTTTGAAGTCTCCATTACATGTATAACAAATTTGTGATTCTAAATATGAAGAACTTTTTTAATTGTTATACTTTTTTTAGTTGTAAAAATCAATTCAAATTTAACTTTATTGCCTTGCTTATTTGGTCTTACTATATCTCATACGTTTTGATTGTTATCTGACCTTAATAAAAAAGTTGGGTTGCTAAGTCACTTTTTTTTTTTTTTTTTTTTTTTTTTTTTTTTTTTTTTTTTTAGATAGCTGGGGATGAGGATAAAAGCCTAGTATCTGCACAAATAGTTCTGTATGTGAAGGAGAAAGAGCTTTGAACAACATCTGCTTTGTTGTATTTTTTTAAACTCTCGATTATTGGTTCTTTTTTTTTTCTGGGGAAAGACAATATACATAGGGAAATAAAAACAAAAACAAATTGGGCCTCAGCTTTTCCATCTGTAAAATGACAGAATTAGTTTAGATCTCTTCTAGTTTTATATACTATATAATTGAAAAAAAATGTATTGGCCATTTTCCAAAGTATCGATTGTAAAGTTTCCTTTGCAAACCCAGAAAAAACTTCAAGAAACTCTTTTCTATGCAAATAGTAGGGCAGAGACAGTTACACAATAAATGAAAAGTCAGACTCTGGCACTAATTTTAAGGCAAGTCACAGATGTCTTTGTTTTTATTACAAAGTGAGATCATAGCCAGTGATCAGACAGCTGCTGGAAGCCTTCATTAAACATATAGAATATTAAAGATTTCTTATCTAAGAACCCATCTGAAGCTGGCACCCAGGGAATTTTTTAGAGTCCTCTTTTGGCATTTAAAGCTTGTTACAACCTGGCTCCTCCCTGTTTCAGTCTTCTGACACAGTCTAGCCATACTGACCTATTTGCCATGTTCTACACATAACACTCACTCTCTCATATCCATACCTTTGCACTCTTCTGACACAGTCTAGCCATACTGTCTTATTTGCAATGTTCTACACATAACACTCACTCTCCCATATCTTTACCTTTGCACTCATCCTTTAAGATTTAGGTTAAACCTAATCTTCTCTCCTGGATAGGAAGCCTTTGCTAGTTTCTCCCAACTGCTAGAGTCTTCCCTTCTAAAGCTACCTTGTGTCTATTGTGTAGTTATCTTACATATGCCTATTTGTGAAAATATTGGGTCTTCTATTAGATTGTAACTAAAGGATGGTTTATACTTTTAATTTGTGTTCCCAGCATAGTGTCTGGCACATAGTAAGCACTTAATAAATTGTTATTAATTGTTATAAATTTGGTTGAGTATTAAAGCAGATGTTCTTAATCTTTTTTTCCCATCATGTTTATGTGATATTTATTTTATTCCACCTCAATTTTTAAAGTCCATTAGAGCCTATCTAAAGCCATATGTGATTAAGAATCCACTATAATATATCCACAAGTTCCCTTCTTTTGAAGACCTATTATGAAAAGGGACCCAGTAAATCCTCAAATAGCCTATTTATATAACTAAAAGCATGCTACCAAAATCAGCAACATTCATTGTTCCTAGTCCTACCCTCTGAAATCAAGCAGAGAAAATCTAATTTCCTTTTCATGTAGCAATCTTTAACCTGTTTTTTTTTGTCACAGTCCCTTTGACAGTCTGCTGAAGTATATGGACTACTTTTCAGAATGTTTTTAAATAATTGAAGGAAATGATAAATTTCACTTAGAGTTAAATGAAAATAAAGATGTAATTTTCTCCTCCATTCAGGTTCACAGATCCTTTGAAATTTAGCCACATATTCCAGGTTAAGAACCCTGTATTAGAGTGAAAGCTTCAGGAAAGGATGAGCATAATTTGCATGCTAATCTGAATGCTTCATGTGAGCCCAGCTTTCCTAGTTTTCATGCTTTAAGTGATTACTGGGAGTTAAAAGGATTCTCCATCTATTTATACTCAGGAAATGATAAGTGAGAATTAAATTTTGATTTGTGTCCCTGGAACAGTTCCCCTGATTTGCTGTTTTCAGTGAAACTTTTGCTTAATTTTTTTGAGCTGCATTTTATTTGGCATCTCCTGTGCTTAATATCAATAGCAAGTAAGACTTCAATGCTGATGGAAGTTAGCTCCTGCTCTTTCACCCTCATGTGATTCTGAGAGTATGATCACTTAGTTCTAATTTAGCCTAAAGCTTTATGTCAGGTTGATATCAATCTCTCCATGGGTCAAACATAAGTCTCAAAATTGACTTGCTTAAAATTACAATGGAGTTTTACTTTAGAAAATAATGAGATTTAAAGCCAGAGAAATTTTTTAAAAATTTATTTTTCACAGAGGAGGAAACATTTCCAAAGAGGCAAATTGACTAGTTGGTGATCATACATGTTATGGGTGATGTAGACATCAGATGATGGTAAGCACCAAAAGTTGGAGTTCAGTCATGTGAAGAATGAATCACAATGGTCATTTTCTTTGGCAAAAGGTTTATTTAGGAGGGGTAAAGTTACAGACAAAATGAAGGGACACAATAAACACTGGAATAGTAAATATGAAATAGAGTGGGAAAGCATATGAAAGACAAATTCCTCAGTGGAACTCACAATTACCCAGTGGAAAGGGATTATTCCATGAGGTTGGACATGAGGTTAAGACAAGGCATGTCCTTAGCTTGCAGGCTGAGTCCTAAAAGGGACTTAGCACCTAAAAAGAGTTAGTTAGCCAGAAGGAGGAGAAGTGGGTTGAAAAGTATAGTGGAATTAGGAGAGAGACCACATGGCATGGGAGAAAGGTAAGGGGAAAGACATCATGAGGCAAAGTGTCAGATGGACTTCCTTTGGAAGGCAGCAGCCATGGGTTGGCCCATAAGTAGATTTTATAGAGAAAAAATTAACCTCAGGGACATGACTGGGATCTCTGACAAAACATGGTGAGGTGAGACTGTTCAAGACCTTTACATAAGGTAGTCTCAGGGGTTTGACATAACTTGGATTTCTGACTGGATGATCTTCTCAGAGGGTGGAACCATGAAGCTAAACTGATATCTATCAGTGCCTTTTCCCTCTTGCTTCAGGGTTCAATTCTTTAGTTTCTGTCTCACACACCATTTAGGACCTCATCCACATATTGGTAGTTAAATATATAATGCTGGGAAAGGATTCATAGCAAATTTGTTTGTTAGCCATTTATTGATCTAGCTAGAGGGCACAGTGATTGGAATGCTAGATCTAGAATCCAGAAGATTTATCTTTACGAGTTCAAATCTGTCCTCAGATACTAACTTAACCCTGTTTGCCTTAGTTTCCTCATCTATAAAATGAGCTGAAAAAGGAAATGGCAAACCACTCCAGTATCTCTGCCAAGAAAACCCCAAAAAAGGGCATGAAGAGTCAGGAATGACTGAAAAATGACTGCACATACCAACTGTATTTAATTGCATTTCTTTTTCTTTTTAATGGCAATTTTATTTTTGTTTTTTTTTACCATTCACCCTTAATTCTCCAAGCTCCACTCAATTGAATCTTTTTTGAAACAACAAATTCAAGCCAAGTTAAATGACACAAAAGCCACATTTGATTGTATAAAATAGTATAAACTGCATTCTTGTCCTATGGTCTTTATCTCTTTAGGGAGAGGAATAAGGCATATTGGCTTATTAATATTCCATGATGGAGATTATTCATCATGGAATTATATTTCAAGGTACCCTGTCATGCAAAAAAGATTCTAATTACATATTCTCCTATTCATCATTGGACAATAAACTATAAAGGAAAAGAATATCCAGCGACTATTCTAATTGCCTAAGGGAGCATTTACATTATTTGTAAACTAGTTACTAACATTTTCTGAACATACTTTCAAGTTCATGGGAAAAATACAAGTTGTGAGAAGACATAATTACTTTTCAAAGTAGCAACTAATGTAATAGACCTAGAACTAGGGCCAGAGAGTCTTCATTGTTGTAGGGAGTCCCTAATGAGGAACTTCCTCTTGCCAAGCAAGTCTGCTTCATTTTTAACCTATATTGGATTACTTGCTGTTTAGGGGAGGAAAAAAACTTTGGAATACAAGGTTTTGCAAAGGTGAATGTTGAAGACTGTCTTTACTATATTTTGAAAAATAAAAAGCTATTATTACAAAAGAAACATAAAAACCAAAACAAATCTTGCTATCTTCTTTGCAATTAATAAGTCTTAGAGATTACCTATGGTGATACAAGGTAAGCTGACATGTGTAGGGTTGCATAGCCAGTAGTTGCAAAGCCTTTTTTCTTCTCTTTTCTTTTTTTTAATTAATAGCTTTTCATTTACAAGATATATGCATGGGTAATTTTCCAGCATTGATAATTGCAAAACCTTTTGTTCCAGTTTTTCCCCTCCTTTCCCCCATCCCCTCCCCCAGATGGCAGGTTGACCAATACATGTTAAATATGTTAAAGTATGAGTTAAATACAATATATGTATACATGTCCACACAGTTATTTTGCTGTACAAAAATTATCGGACTTTGAAATAGTGTACAATTAACCTGTGAAGGATATAAAAAATGCAGGCAGACAAAAATAGAGGGATTGGGAATTCTATGTAGTGGTTCATAGTTATCTCCCAGAGTTCTTTCCCTGGGTGTAGTTGGTTCAGTTCATTACTTGCTCTATTGGAACTGATTTGGTTCATCTCATTGTTGAAGATGGCCACATCCACCAGAATTGATCATCATATAGTATTGGTGTCGAAGTATATAGTGATCTCCTGGTCCTGCTCATTTCAGTCAGCATCGCTTCATGCAAGTCTCTCCACGTCTTTCTGAAATCATCCTGTTGGTCATTTCTTACAGAACAATAATATTCCATAATATTCATACACCACAATTTATTCAGCCATTCTCCAATTGATGGGTATCCACTCAGTTTCTGGCTACTATAAAGAGGGCTGCCACAAACATTTTTGCACATATGGGTCCCTTTCTCTTCTTTAAAATCTCTTTGGGATATAAGCCCAGTAGTAGTACTACTGGGTCAAAGGGTATGCACAGTTTGATAACTTTTTGGGCATAGTTCCAAATTGCTCTTCAGAATGGCTGTATGTATTCACAATTCCACCACAATGCATCAGTGTCCCAGTTTTTCCCACATCCCCTCCAACATTCTATATTATCTTTTTTTTTTTTTTTTTTTTTTTTGCTGCTGAGGCAATTGGGGTTAAGTGACTTGCCCAGAGTCACACAGCTAGGAAGTGTTAAGTGTCTGAGACCAAATTTGAACTCAGGTCCTCCCGATTTCAAGGATAGTGCTCTATCCACTGTGCCACCTAGCTGCCCCTATATTATCTTTCTCTGCCATTCTAGCTAATCTGACAGGTGTGTAATGGTATCTCACAGTTGTCTTAATTTGCATTTCTCTGATTAGCAAAGCCTTTTTTCTGAGGAAGAATTTGAATTTGGATCTTCTTAGTTACAAAGTCAAGGATGTATCCATTTCACACTATCTCTCATTATGATGAGAACATCTGACAGAAACTTCCTCCACCCATTGGGAAGTTGAAATCTTAAAAAAAAAAAAAATCTGCATCATTAAGACTTTAAGTGACTTGCTCAGTCACTAAAAGAATAGATATGAGAGGAAAAATTTGAATCCAGATCTTCTTGACCAAAGGCAGCCTTGTTTCTATTACATTATTTTGTCTCCTACTGGAAGGAATATTTTATCAAATTTTTCTTTTTCTTTCTTTTTTTTTTTTTTTTTTTTTTTTTTTTTTTTTACATAGCCAGGATATGTTTTAAAAAGATTTTTGTTGATGTTATGCTATTTCAAGCTGACATCTTGAAGAAGCAAAAGTGAATTTTAAGAGAAGTAATATTCTGTTAACTTTTAAAAATTAGGTTTAACCAATTTCATGTTTGCAAGTAGGGCATGTTAGGGAAAAATATTATTTCAGGATTACTTTTTTTTTTTTTTTTTTTTTTTACCTTAAGAGCATTTAAAAAAAATAAACACAGCAGGGTTAATAGAATGTTATATCAGAATTATTGTTACTTGGGAGTTTCCAGTATTCTTCTCCCATGGAGCATGTCTATTAGGAGAAGAAACATTTACTGTAGTTGTCAACATAGTAGCAGGGGATTTTTCCTAGCAATAAGGAAAATGCACACTTGAAAGTATAGAGTAAGAAATCTTGTATAAAATGGAATCATTCTCTAAAGCGACTTCTAATTTCTTTGCCATTAAAAGAACACACCGTTTTTCTTCTTCATACCTGTACTATGCCTTTATTATTACTGAAATGCATCATGAAATGTCTGGAATATAGTCAGAGAATTGAGAAAAAGTGGTTCTTATTCTGCTTCTGACACATACTGACTGTGAGGTTCTCTAAACATCACTTAACCTCTCACTGCCCCAGTCACCTCTCTAAGGTTAAAAGTTGTGGCAGCAGGTGATCTCAGTTGGTAGAGAGAAATTACTCACGAGGAGTTCCCTATCCCAATGAAACCACCAAGTTTGGTTCCTCAGTTCTGCTTTCGTTGTTAGCTCAGACCTTAGTGAGTTGGTAAATATGAACAGCCTTTCTTTATCATTGTATGTTGTCTCCTTACCAACTATTTTCTCCAACTTGCCTTATCTATTTCTTCTGTCATCCCCCCACACTTTTCCTCTTACCCTTTATCACCTCTTTCCATTATTATATGGTATGGCTTCCCACTCCTATCTTGTATTTTCTTCTTATTTCTCCTCTCTTTTTTGCAAGATTTTTTCTTTCTCAACTCAAATCTTTTCACTTATTAATATTGTTTTTATTCTTGGTCTAGTCTAATTGAAGAGAAGCAGTGTGTTGTCTTAGAGACCCAAGTTTGAGTTCTGGCTCTAAATATTTACTAGTTATGTAATTCTAGTGAAATGTGGGTAAACTGGTATCTAGGGGCCATTCCTTGGATCATGCATAGATACTCCTTGCTTAATTCTAGTAAATCATCTGTTTGGGAGGACCTACTCCATCTGTGTCAGAAGAGTATATGATGATGAAGAGTTACTTACTTGACTGTCAAGCCAGAAAATCTGGATGAATCAAGTATTATATATAAGCAAGCTACTGAGTTCTTGAATTTTCTTTCTTTTTGGTTAAGTAGGTAGCTTTCTTGTCATCTATCAGACCTTTATGTGACTATGAGCAAAAGTCTTCTGCCTCTTTTTATTTGTTTGTTTTCCTGATAGCAGGCAAATGAATAACCTGAGAGGGATGTGTCCTGAGGACTTACTTTGTGAATGTGGAAGATCTGGAAGATCCATAAGGATGTCCTATTGGTAGTCAGCAAAATATAGTGACTGGCAGATGATGTCCCTAAATTAACAATGGAAGAAAAGCTTTGGAAACAAATGTAGCTATAAGACAACAGTCACTCAAGGAAAGACGCCACTCAAAGAAGAGCAGGAACATGACTTCTCATGATGGAGGGAAATGTAAATATGAATTCAAGAAAAAAAAAGCAGCTGTTGGGAATTCAGCAATGTGGTCCATCCAGCAGAGATAGCAATTCAAGGGGGACTGTTAGAGGATTCAATGAGGGATGAAAGAACTCCTAGTATCGAGTTGACTTACCCTTTTTCATATGTGTTCCATACATGTGTGCCTTACTACCACTTGTTGTGATACAGTAGCCACCCACCAGTGGATGCTGGAGGTCTAACTCAGACCTATAGAATGTATTTCTTCAAGTGAGAGGATGATGACGACGACGACGACGACGATGATGATGATACAAAGAGACTGAAAGGCAGTTGTTGTTCTCTGACCTCTCTCCTCTTTCCTTTGCCTCCAATTTATCTCATTTCCAGTCCACCAACAACACCTGTGTCAGTAAAGGCTGCTTTTCAACTTCTTCAGAAGTTATGATCCACAGCTGTGGAGACTCTCAGAGAATTGACCTGCCCCATCATTTAGGCATGGTCCTTAATAATTCCCAGTTTTTTGTTTTAGCAATTATTCACCACCACCACCACCCCACCACACACAACTTTGTTCATTAGCTGTTATCTGAATCTGCACACTGGAGAGTGCAAACAGCACTATAGCAGGTGTTGAATCTTGTGAGATGTCATGGAGGCAAACTTTCAAATGGAGAAGAGGACTATAGTCAGAATGATGAGTTTTGTATCCCCTTGATTCCAGGTGGTGATGAGGTTAGAGGCAATAAGAGAGTTGTTAAAATCCACTTTTAGTTGGCCCACAGGATCAAAGTGAAAGAATTTACTTATCCCCAAATATTAATCGACAAAAATGAAAGTTTACTGTTGGATAGAAACCAGTTTGCTAAGAAACTGACTTCTATAGTGGCAAAGTCCTATTAGGGAAATGGAGTCTGGCACTGAGAAGAGAATGCCTTTTCAGCAGGCAGAGGGTCCTCACAGGCAGCTGTGCCAAAAAAGGTCCTGCTTTGGCTCTCTGCAAGGAGTAAGTCTAGAAGCTGCTCTTTAAAAGGAGTCTTGAGGCTTCAGGAAGCCAAGGTTCCCAGGCCTAGATGCTTATTAGCTTCCAGCCAGGATCTCCTATTAGAATTAACAATACTTCAAAGGGTTACTTTTTGACCAGGATTTTTAATTGAATGAAAGGGTCTGAAATCCCCAAAAGATAACTTATCTGAAGGGATATGCCTTCCTCAGGGGGGGCTGAGACTCCAAAAGAGATCACAGATCAAAAAGGGAATATAATTTCAGAGTGATAATGTTAAAAGGAACACAGCTTCAGTAAAGGAACACAGTTTCAGAGTAATAATTTTAAAGGGACACAGTTTCAGTAAAGCAAACAGTAAAGAGAACGATGCACTTTAGGTTTTGGGTAGAATGTTTTGTAGCAACTTATACCATCTTATTATACTATCTTAGTAAATACCTTTGCTAAAGGCTAACTAAATTTACTGGCTAATTGTTAATGGGGAGCATCCAGGTGGGGGTTGAGGGTGCATAGTATTAGAAACATAGACATGCAAAGTTATCCGTAGAACCCTGAGAATAGTCAGTAATCTTTTAGGGTACTTAACTGGTAAATGTGAGTACAAGTTGGAAGTGTAGCCCTCTCTACTGCTCTGAGGAAGTCTCTTTATCACCCCAAGTGTCAGTTTCTTCACCTATAAAAAGGGGATCATTCTTATACTACTGATCCCAGGAGGTTATTCTAAGAAAATACTTATATAATTAAAATATTTTTTAACTTTGAAAAGTGCTTTCTTTACAAGAATCTTATCATTTAGGCATGAGGTAATACAAGGGTTATCTCATTTTTACAGAGGATGGAACTAAGGCTTAGAGAGAAAGAATCAGTGGGATTGGTATCATAGCATACTGATGAGCTGAGGGGGTTGGACCAGATGGATTGTCCTGTTCTTCCCTTCTAGTTTTAAAGCTGTGACTCCATGAATAGCCATGAGGTAGAGAGGGAGTTGACCTATTATTTTTATAGTGTAGGAATTGTCAGATAAAGACGCCCTGGAAACATTTCTTGGAATTTTACAGTATTACAAAATTTCCTTGGGCCCTGAAAGGCCATGACTTGCTTAGAGTCATGAAGCTAGTGTGTGTCAAGAGCAGAACTTGAACGCAGATCTTCTTTGCTTTATATTCATCTCTAACCACTGCCCCACAATGCTTCTTTGTGAATAGTATATACATATATATTTATAAATGTATAAGGTAATTTATAATATATACATTATATATATATGATATCATATAATGTAACACCACAACCTAATATTATTAATACATTAGTATGACATTAAGAAATCTTTAATTATGTATCAACATATGCTAAATGTATTATATAATTTATATTAGGTGATGCACAATTACACAAATTATATATGTATGTATATATGTGTATATTTAGGTACATATATCATATATTTCTTGTTATTATTGTTGCTTTTGTTGTTGAGTGGTTTCAGTCATGTCTGACTGTTTATTATCCCATTTGGGATATTTTTGGCAAAAATCCTTGGAGTGGTTTGCCATTTCTTTCTCCAGCTTATTTTTCAGATGAGGAAACTGAGGCAAACAGGAATAAGTACCTTTCCAAGGATCATATACTTAGGAAATATCTGACGCCATATTTGAACTCAAGGCTTTCTCTGGATTCTCACTGTATCCACTGTTCCACTTAGCAACCTCATACCTATTTTACAAATAGGGAAACAAGTTTGGAGAATTCGAGTGACTTGCCCATGGACACAAAACTGTAGTTGTATGCTTTAGGGATGACATAGCAGTTTGGGCACAAAGATCTACTGAAAAATGCTAATATCAATAATATTAGCAAGCATTTATATAGTCCTTTAAGGTTTACAAAGGACTTTTAAAATATCATATAATTTTATTCTCATAGCAACCCTGGAATGTAGGTGCTATTATTACCATTTTGGAGATGTGAAAACTGAGACAGACATGATCAAGTGATTTGCCCAAGGAGAGGCAGCAGAACTGTGATTTAAATTTAGACCTTCTGACTCCAAGATCAGAGTGCTTTCATGAACACCATACAGCTTGCCAGACACAGTGTCTTAAGCTCTATGTAGAGAGATATTTTGTTAATTACTCTTTTTTGGATTCAATTTATGAATAAAGAAAAAAAATTCATGAAATAGTTTAGCACCAAAATATAGACAGCTCAATTCAAGTACCAAACTATAATTGATTAGTGATTTGCTAAGTGTCCTGTACTAACAATGTGATTAGAAAAGCCTTCTAATCATCTTATCATTAATTGGACTGAGAGTGTAGTGTTACCTGCAGTTTGAGCTAGCTAGGACATAGCCCTAAAAAGGTTAAAAGTGACAATTAATAAATTAGGAAGGCAAACTGAGAGGCACTTACCTTTCATTGCTTATCTTTTTTAGTTACTAGTCACAATTGTGTCAGCAAAAATGCTTCATTAGTTTTCAAAATAAGATTATAATCGATTTTCAACTATCCATGTAAATGGAACTAATTAGTAGCTAGGAAATCTATACATTAACTAATCCAAAAAAAATCTATTATAAGTACATTTGGAATGTATTATTTGTTCTTTACTTCAGCCTCAGACTTATTCCAGGAAATTGTATTTTTCTGGGTCATATAGGAATGCTTCTCAAGGTAGATTAGCTAAGAATTTGTTGCAAAAAATTCACAGATAATTAGCCCAGAGGCAGCTGTTCTTCAGATAGCATTTAATTTTTTTTTTTTTTTTACCCTTGTGTAAGATCCTCCACATATAAAAATTCTTTGCACTAAACTTAAGTTTTAGGAGTGGGACATCTGGATCTTCTGTAGTAATGCTTGTTTTTATCAGCTTTATTTTATGCTGTTTTATATGCTGTTTGGTTCATTTAAAAAAGTTCATTATCACCTTCACATTAAACATCAATACAACCAATTAAGTTGCTTCACCAAGTAGTAGCATTTAAATAAATTACTTTCAATATGAAAAATGTCATAACAAACTTATCAGTCACTCCCTCTAAGTCACTTTCAGGTTTCTTTTTTCTATCCATTTTCATTTCCTCTTATTTGGTTTCAGTCACTGTGTGCTTTGTTTTTCTGGTTCCGCATTTTATTTTGGTTTGTATACTATTATAACGGTCACTCCATATTCCTGTATACTCTTTATGCTTGTCAACATTGTCACTATATTCCATAACATTGATGTGCTAAAATTAAAATTAAAATTATTGTTTAAAAATTGTTTTATACAAGTTTAAGATGTATTAGATTACTTGCCATCTAGGGGAGGAGGTGGGGGGAATAAAGGGACAAAAAAAATTGGAACACAAGGTTTTGCAAGAATGAATTTTGAATATATGCATATATTTTGAAAATAAAAAAGAAAGAAAATTTTTTTCTCTTGACGAGGTTGGAAGTGCAGTGGCTTCTCACCAGCTAGATCCCATCATAATATCAATAGATGGGCATAGAAGCTCTGGGCTGCTCTGTTTCTCATCTGAGCTGCTTTGCACTTTCTTAATCTAATATTCCCTCACCCTTGAGAGTTCACCATATTAATGCTGAACACAGTAAGGATATCCAGTAAGCATAGCTCACAAAACCCCCCAATTGTAAGAGACCTTCTAGTCTTAGTCTCCCAGTTAGCTAGGATTATAGGATATAGGATTATATATGTATCACAGTATCATTGGATACCACAATTAAAAAAACAAAAACAAAAGCACTTTTGTGTACCTTTAAGTTGTTTCTAATTCTATTTTTTGTTTTTGCTTTTTCAATTACAATTAATACCATTACTAATATCTTCAAATAACTTTGTTTTGTAGCTGTCTTACATCTTTATATCATTGATAATTATCTTTGACAGTTTTAAAAATCACAATATTTGCTGCATAAAAGGTATTATATATTAGCTTTTATTTAATGCCAAAGTGAATTGAACAACTCTTCTATCATCTTTTAAAGAGCATATTTGCTCATATAACTTTTGCTGGCTACTGATGGGATGCTTTCCAAAACATTTCACTGTCTTACAGATATATTTCTTTGCAATCCTGCCAATATTGAGTTTTATTGATTTTAGTTATATTTTACCAATTTGATAGATGTGAGATGAGATCTCAAAGTTGTTTTAATTTGTATCTCTTAGATTTTTAGTGAGTTGGAACATTTAAAAAAGGTTAATTATTATCATTATCTGTTTCTACCTTCCTGTTCTAGGTATAGAGATATAATATTCTGACTATTGAATGTTTCATACACTACCTCAGGCCATCACAGTGTTGATTAGTTTTGACTAACAGGGGTTTTTTTTGTGGGAAAGGAAGTTTTTAGAGGCTGGTGGAGGTAAAGTAGGAGTAGATATTTTTGATACCAAAAATTGTACTATTTCATAGCCCAATCCAATCTAATAAACAGTTATCAAGTGTCTACTATGTATCAGGCATTGTGCTAAGGGCTGAAGATAATTTATAAAAAAGAAAACAGTATCTGCCTTCAATGAGCTTACAGTCTTAAGGGGTAGATAACATTAAAAAAAAGTCAAGAAAGTGGGGTGGGTTACATCAGGGGATATCTTGTTCCATGGAGTTGAAACTAGGCAATGCAGAAGATGCAAAGTGAAGTGAGCTGAGTCCAGTTTCTGCTCTCTATGAAAGAAGGCATGGAAGGAATTTGGTGTATCTCTCCCCCCACACACACTTTTGCCTAATCAGAAGGGAGAGGACATTGAGGGAGATTATTTAGGTTGAATTATCACCATGGTAATTAGTTTTGAAGTTATGACCTTATACTGGAAGAGCCATCTTGTTCCATATTTGAAATCAGGCAGAGCAGTAGGTACATAATCTTGTCCATTTGTTTTTTTCTACATAAATTTTATAATGCTTTTATCTAATTCTATGATGAAATGCTTTGGTTTGTTGATGGGCATTGCATATGTAAATGAAAAAACATTGCCATATTAATTTTATGATCTGACTCATTCACAAAGACTCTAAGTCTCTCCAACTGTTTAGGTATTCTTTATTCATTAACATTCTCATCTCTTTCTTTCTCTGTCTCTCTCTTTCTCCTTGTCTCTGTCTCTCTGTGTCTCTGTCTCTTCCCCCTTTCCTTCCTCCTTCCCTCTCTCTATATATATATTGGACCTCTGATTTTATCCATATGTGCCATGTCTGTTGTGGAAACTTTCTTCAACAGAAAATATAGGCAACTTATCTATAATGTATGTGGTACCAAAAGATTAAATGATTTGCCTATAGTCACAAAGTTCATATGTATAGGACTTCAATTCAGATCTGCCTTGATTCCAGGGCTGATCCTATGATATGCTGCTTCCTGACAGTTTTATATTTGTCTTTATAAAGATTATATATGTATATTTAGGGATTTTACTTCTCAAATAACTTTGCTAGGTTTGCTTGTTCATGATGGACAATTATTTAAATATATACTGCTATATTATTTATATAAAATTATCTATCATTTATCTATCTTATCTGTCTATTACTGTTTTTCTATTGATCTAATATCAATCTTCCATTCTTCTCTAGGTTGGGACCAGAAGCTTTACTAATTGAGCTTGTACTCTACTAGTTTAATCTTCCACACCCAAAGGCTATCTATATAACATATTCTAAGATGAAGCATTTTATTGTACCCAAACATAGTCATTAAATGAAATTTTTTTTATTAAATGAATTTTTAAAAATATGCATGATAGGCTAAGAAGGGTCCTTTGTGTCATCTATTCCAGGAATCAATTAATCAACAAGCACTTATTAAATACCTTCTCTGAGTCAAGATGGGACAGCTAGATGTTTTTATTTTCCTCAACAAAACTGATGAATATATTGAAATTGTCAAATATATGCAGTATTTCACTTGATCTCTGCAAAGGAGTGGAGAGAAGTGTCTTTTCATATTTCTTCTTTGGGACCAAGTTTGTTATACATACTTTTGCAAATTGATTTTTGATTGTGTTATGGTAGTTGTTGTTATCACCATTTTACAGAGAAGGAAACTGAAATAAAAACTGATTATGTGACTTGTCTAGGATCCCTCAATTACCAAATATCTGAGATTGAATCTGAACTCAGATCTTCTTGACTCCAGGCCTTTCACTCTAACAATATGTACAAAGTAGTTAAACATAAGTAGTTTGAAAGGGAAACCATTACAAGTTGAGGGGATCAGGAAATGTTTCATATAGAAGGTATTGCTTGAACTGTATTTGGAAGAAAGAGACGATTCTATGAGATTCCAGAGTGGAGAAAACCTGTGCAAAGGGTAGAAGTTGGGAGCCGGAACATTATCTATGAGAAACAAAGAAAAAGCCAGTTTGGCTGGATCACAGTGTTCAGGAAGGAGAGTTTTGTCCAATGAGGCTGGAAAGATAGATTGAATCCAGGCTATAAAATACTCTAAAAGCTAAACAGAAGAGTTTATATTTGATTTTAGAAGCAATAGGAAGTCACTGGAATTTATTGAATAGCAGAAATTATTGAATAATAAAGGTAGATTTACATTTAAGGAAAATCACATTGACCGCAATGTGCAGTATGGATTGTAGTTAGGAGGCACAAGATCAATTAAGAGACTAATGCAATAATGTAAGTTATGGATGATGAAAGCTTGAACTAAAAGTAGTATCTTTGTGAAAGGAGAGGAGTCAGATGGAAGAATATTCTGAAGACAGGAATGATAAGATTTCCCAAATGATTAGATAGATATGTGGAATGAGAGAATCAAAGTGTCCCAGGATATGAACCTAGATACACTGAAAATATGGTAGTATCCTTGCCAGAAATACAAAGAGGGATATTTTGAGGGGAAAGATAATGAGTATGATTTGGGGCATTCTGAGTTTGAGATGTGCCTGGGACACAAAGTTTGAAGTATCCAATAGGCAAGTGATAGTGTGAGACTGAAGCTTGATAGACTGAGACTGAAAATATAAATCTCCAAGACATCTGTTTAGAAATGATAATTAAACCTATGAGAGCTTTTAAGGTTACCAAGAGAGAGAAAAAGATGATCCATAGAACAGATACTTAGAGAGCATCACAGTTAGAAGGCATAATCTGGGTGATGAATCAGCAAATTAAGGCTGAAGAGGAGCAGCTAGACAACTAGGAGGAGAATTAGGGGGAATAGTGTTATGAAAGCCTAGACAGAAGAGGATCTAGGAGGAGAGGATATTCAACAGTATTAAATAAAACCAAGAGATTGAGAAGGATGAATGCTGGGGGAGGGGGGTGTAGAAGAAGCCATTAGATTTTTCAGTTAAAAGATCATCAGTAACTTGAAAGAATTTCAGCTGAGAAGTGAGGTCAAAAGTCATATGGCAAAAGGTTGAGGAGTAAGTGAGAGAGATGAGGAAGGGGAATCGGCAAATGTAGATAGATATCATTTTCTCAGACTTTGGATGAGAAAGAGAGGGGAAATATAGCCTAATAGTTTGAGGGAATGGTAAGGTCTAGTGAAGAGTTTTTGGAGACTTGGGAAGGTTTAGAATTGGTAGCAAGGAATCAATAGCTAGGGAGAATTTGAAGAGATATAGGTATGATTGAAGTTGCAATCTGCTGGAAAAGCCTGGAGGAAAAGGTATCAAGGGTACATATGGAGGTTGGCCTTGTCCAGGAGAAAGGTCACCTTATTGTTAGAGACTACCTCTAGTTTGTCAGAGAAGAGAGTGTGGGATGTCAAGGCAGGATAATGTCAGGGAATTTGGGGATAAAGGTAATGGAAGATGTGGGAAATCATGTTGAATAGCCTCAGTTTTCTTTCTTTTTTTTTTTTTCAGAGGTAATTGGGGTTAAGGGACTTGCCCAGGGTCACACAACTAAGAAGCATTAAGTATCTGAGACCAGATTTGAACTCAGGTCCTCCTGACTTCAAGACTGGTGCTCTATCTGCTGTGCTATTTAGCTGCCCCAATTTTCTCATTAAAGAAGCCCCCAAAATGTACAAGTAGGGGAGGCTTAAAGGGGAAAGAAGAGGCTTGGAAAAGATTTTGTGGAGTGTCAATTACTTCCAGTAGGCCTTAGTGTCACAGTGAAGGGGGAAGGAAACTGTTTCCTTTACTGAAGCTGTGCTCCCTTTAAGATTATCACTCTGAACTGTGTTCCTTTTTGATCTGTGATCCCTTTTGGAGTCTCAGCCCCCCTTAGGAAGGCATATCCCTCCAGATAAGTTATCTTTCTGGGATGCCAGACCCTTTAATTGAATTAGAAATCCTGGTCAAAAAGCACCTATTTGGTCTTAATTCCAATAGGAGATCCGGGCTGGAAACTGATAAGCATCTAGGCTTGGGAACCTTGGCTTCCTGAAGCCTCAAGACTCCTTTTAAAGGGCAGTTTCTGGACTCAGTCCTTGCAGAGGGTCAAAGCAGGATCATGCCAGGCCAAGGGACCTTTCCTTGGCATAGCTGCTTGTGAGGGCCCTCTGCCTGCTGAGAAGGCATTCTCTTCCCAGTGCCAGACTCCATTTCCCTAATAAGACTTTGCCACTATAGAAGTCAATCTCTTAGCAAACTGGTTTCTATCCCACAATAAACTTTCATTGCAAAATACCTAGCTTCCTTGAAAGCTCAGCTCAAATAAGGCCTTTCACAACTCTGGTAGTACCTCCTCTTTGAAATTACATAATTATTGGGGTAGCTAGTTGATATAATGGGTAGAGCACTAGCCCTGAAGTCAGGAGGACCTGAGTTCAAATCTAGCCTCAGACACTTAATACTTCCTAAATGTGTGACCCTGGGCAAGTCACTTAACC